>NW_004524583.1:1399452-1412993 GCF_000260255.1 Octodon degus
GGTTTCAGTTTGGGGTGCATTCTCAGGCCCTTGCTTTTGGAATAATCTGCAGGACACTTTGGTTGTGTTTGGTGAGTGTGCTGACTAGGAAAGCTTCACAAGCATCTCATGGCTGAGCAGCCCAGCTTTGTACTGCTCAGACAGCTACAGTATTTTAAAATTGTCTTGGTAAGTACATTTTGAAATTACTAATATAGAGATTTATATTGTACATTATATTCCTTTATTAACTATGTATACATATCATATATTTATTATGCTGTATTATACTCATTAAATGTATTTTCTCTAATCTTCTAAAAAATATATAGTTGTGCCTGGGGAAAGCAAAAACGCATCCGTTCATCCACCCATCTGTGCATTCATCCACATGAAGGGCAAGGCATCACAGGAAATTCACAGCAGCAGCAGGTGAGTTGTACTCATGAAATTCACATTGCTAGATTTCTCTGCATTTGGAATGTATTTTTTTTAAAGTTTAAAAAAAAATTTTGTGATAGGAATGGCTAAAGTCAGTACAATGGCCTGTGGAAAGCCAGATTTGCAAGTTTTAGGGGAGGTTGAAAGCAAAGTATCAGATATTTCATGCACAGACAATGAAGATATTAATAATTTTGGTGTTGGCCATGTGAGCCAAGGTTTCTATAACAGTGAAATGGAGCAAAAATTGACTGATATAGACACAGGGAATCCAGACCTCCTTGATTCAGGTGATGAAAAAATGCAATATGAGTACACATTTGTGTACACATTTGTGTGTGTGTGTGTGTGTGTGTGTGTGTGTACATTTTTGACCAGTAGAAATGGTTAAAAAATGGCCACACAACCACATGGACAGTCCAATATCAGAAATAGGTATGAAAATGTAGTGAGGATCTTGGCAGAGATGAAACCTATTGGACAGAATGCCAACATTGCCATTCACTGTTGGAATTTGTAACAGATGAAATGCTACAAGAAACTGTAAAAATCACAAATGTTTAAATACAAGTAAAATACTCTGCATGTACCAACATCCATACTCAAAAATGTATTTATTATGAACTAGCTGAACTGGAAGCATTGATAGGTCTGCTTATACTTAGCAGGGCTTTCTCATGGTGACCACAGGAGTGTAAAAGACTTATGGAAAATTGATGAGTGTGGGCTTGAGACTTGTAGAATAATAATGGCACTGAGGAGATTTTTTATCCTTCAAAATTGTCTGAATTTGATGACAGAACCATCCACCAAGAAAGAAAAATAAGTGATAGTCTTGCTGCTATCTGGTAATAATTTAAGAGACTTGTGTGTAATTGTCAAGCATCTGAATACATGATACTTGTGAATATCTTGCAGTATTTCATAGTTGCTGTAGCTTCAGGCAGCATATTAAAAAAAAAAAAAACTTCTTTAACATATGGGATATAAATTTATGTCCTTACCGATGTGAAGACTTACTCCTTCAATTTGGACATTTATCCTGGAACTGAGTCATCAGGTCCTAATTCATATAGTAATAAGCTGAATGATATTGTGAACAGATTTGTTGCTTCTGTCTCCCTAATTGGAATGTGATATTTGACCATTGGTTTATCACTTTCCAATTGATGCTACATTGGCTAACAGAGCATAAATTGACTAGTGTAGGAACTGCACACAGCAGCAGAGCAGAAATTCCAAACGAAATGTTGGAGTTTCAATATAGAGTGCTGTATAGTACAATCTTTGGATTTCAGGAAGATATAAGATTGGCCTCATACATGGCAAAGAAAACCAAACTGGTAAAGCTGATGTCAACATTTAACCATGATGGAAATACAGAGAGGGAAATCTCAACAGAAATGGAAGTCTGAGATGGTAACCTTTTAAAACAAAACAAAGGGCAGAGAAGTTGTTGTTGGCAACTTATGCTACAACTATGATGTCACTTAAAATATAAAACATTAGCTAAAAGTTGTGTTCTGCTCAATCCTAAACATGTATGGCATAAAGAGTTTGATAGTTTCCAAAGAAAATAATACACACAAAATATCACAAAGAAATTTTCTTAGAAGATTGGGACTGAAACTCAGATCATTTACAGCAGAGGAAAAACAAAATGTTTCTGCCCAGGGAGTGATGCAAAAAGTTGTTCAACAAACTAGTGAACTGACAGGGGAACAGGCAGGCACAGCATCACAAAGGCCTATTACAATAGCAAAACCAAAAAAATATCAAATGTACCCTACAGGAAATGGCAGGAAAACAAACCATATATGCTATCAATGTAAGTGATACTTTTGTATGGAGTGTGCAATATTCATGTATGAAGACTTCCTTGGATGTGACAGTTGAAGCAAAGATTATTTATGTGGTGGACTTTTGTTTGTATTTACATTGAGTTCACATAGATTTTTATTTCTAATGTTAACTTTTAGGTTTGTGAGCAAATAAACAGTTGATGTGAAAGTGTTGATATCAATTCTAAGTAAACATTACATATTTGATATTTTATTTTATTGACATTTTTCTACTGAGTGCATATTGTGCAGTATAGTAGGAAGCTCCTCACAAAACAGGAAAACAAGATAGGTGAGAATCATGGTCTGTCACACATGAAAGGACAGCTAAGCACATGTGCTGTCAGTGTAAGTGAGGCATGTGCATGGAACATTCATTTCATTCATTATTTTTTAAAAAATAGCTTATTTATTTATTTATTTATTTGGTACAGGATCTTGCTATGCAGCTTGGACTCATAGTGTGATCCTCTTGGTTCAACCTCCCCAGAACTGGGATGACAGGCATGTGCCACCATACGTAGTGTGACTCAGCATGCCCCCAGGCAGGGCTGGCACAGCATGTGGTACCAGGCATCCAACCCAGGTCCTTGCATTTTCCAGGCAGGCCTTTTGACTGCTGACTTATCACCCCAGCCTCACAGTTTTCATTTCTGAAGACTACCTTGGGTGTGACATGAAACAAAGATTATTTTTGTGTAGAGTTCTATTGGTATTTCCAGTGTAGTTCATATAGGAATTTATTTCTGATGTTATCTTTTAGGTTGTATAAACAAGTAAACAGTTAATGTAAAATATTAATATTTCTTCTAACTTTAGAGAATGACACATGATATCTAAATTACATATGAAGACTTTAATACTGTATTTTATTGATATCGTATGTTCCTATTGTGGTTTGTATGTAGGTGTCTCCCCAAAATCCTTGTGTGGTCATAGGGTGGGCTTCTAGAGTTTGTGATTGACTCATGCTCTGATGCTGGGATTATGAGTGTAAGCACTACACCCACCCTAGACTGGGTAACCTGCATACAACGTAAGGGAGGGAAAGAGGCTTGCTTTCTGCTGCTCCTCTTTTGCTCTTATTGCTGTTACTATTTTCTGCTGCCATGAACTGTTGCCTATTGCCACACGGCACTCTGCCTTGGAACCAGCTGAATATGGACTGAAGCCTCCATGAACAGTGAGCTAAACAAGCCTTTCCTTCCTTAATTCTGGACGTCGGGTATTTTGTCTCAGCAATGGGAGAAAAGTAACCAAGACAGTTCCTGTTAACTACACATTGTATAATATGATTAAAACCTCCTTACAACTCAGCAAGACCACTGAGATGTCAAATGTGTCACACAGAAAGGCCAAGAACATAAAATACATACTGTCAGTATGAGCAATAGGCGTATATAGAATACGATGTCATGTGTGAAGAGTGCCTTAGGTGTAATAATTGAAACAAATTTTTTTTGTAGAATTCTATTGGTGATTTCATTGTAGTTCATTTAGAAATTTATTTCTGTTGTTATTTTTTAGAATTTGCACACAAAAACACAGATAATGTTGAAAATTTAGATGCTTTAATATTTAAACAGTAAATATTAAAAATTCAATACTTTATTTTGTGATAACTTTTCTGTTATGTAATCATTGTTTAATATTAAAACTCATAAAATTCAAATTAATAGTTTATCAGTTGAAATAGTTTAAAGAATGTGTATTATATACCCACAGTAATATGCCTTTTTGACAAAATTGATGTTACATCACTTAGATATATTTTCACCTAGCTGAGTGCTTTGAGTCAAATTCAGCATCTTACCTGGAACACCTGTGCTTCGCATTCTCCCGCTCTTAGTCCCTGGCTCAGCAAGCATAGTACCAGAGGAGACTCACCAGACATTCAATTTCTTTTCTTTTCTTTTTTTTTATTTTAGGGAAGGGTCTACAGGATGTTTGGGGTCTCACTACTAAATTGGACTCATAATGATCCACCTGTTTACAGACTCCCAAGAGCTAGAATTACAGGCCCCGCCTCAATTGCTGACTCGGCATGCCTCAGGGGCAGGGCTGGCAAGGCAGCCCCGGGGATCAAAGCCCCAGCCCCTGTGCCTGTTTGCAGGTGTTTTAATCCACTGAGCTATTTGTCTGGCCTAGAGTGATATTTTATTATGGTCAGTGCCCAATAATCGAAAGGTGTGATTTTTGACATTATTTTTAGGAATTTTTATGATAAAGCCATCTTTTTTTTTGGCACATAATACTAAATTTGCTTCCTCTGTTTCTCCACCTCATTCCCTGTAGTGCATCTCTTTCATGAGATGAAGGCAGAATCTGTTGCACAAAGGCATGTTCAGGTTTCCCAGTCATTCTATTTGGTTTCTCATCAGCACAGAGGGTTACTGAACTGGGAAACAAAGCCACACCCAAGCTATGGGGCTGATAAAAGAGCTGGAGCATGAAAATATTTCTTTTATGGGTAAGTTTGGCAAACTCTCTGTTTAAATTAAAAACATCATGCATTTTGGGCCTAGTAAATTCAAAATGTTCTTTGAAATCAAAAGAAGTTAACGTGACAAAGAAAGTGCAGAGTTAGGACACACTCGTGATTGAAATTATTTCATGTCAGCTTAATTTCAGCAGTTTTTTTTTCCTTAAGATTAAAAAAAATAAAACAAAACAAAATGCTATGAAAACCACCCGGAGCTTCAGCAACAGGGCCCTTTCTTGGAGCCCCGCAGTTCTCACATTTCTTCTCCTGGCACTTCTTCAGTCAATTCTTTGCAAAGCAGATGTGTCAAGCTACTTGGTACATGCATCCCCAGAATTTTGCTATCTGATGTCCATCAATTTCCAGAACCTTGTATTCACTTGTATCAGGACTTATGCTCAAGTTTGTTTTTTCTTTCTTTCTGACCTTATTAATTTCCTAAACCACTAAATCTTCCCTGAAGTTTCACTAGTTGGAGATAAATCTTCAGCCTAACAGTGCATGTGAACAAAGACTTATTGTGAAATACACTTCCATAGAACATTCATCACTGAAGTGGCTCTCATAGCCTTTTCAGAGTGAGGAGAGCGACTCAAAGTGCTAAGCAGGGAGAGATAGAAGGAAGGGAGATCTCCATAAGGAAGGAGCCCCGAGCACTGGCTGTCTAGGCCCTGGCATCACCATGCGTGTGACAAGGGCTGCATCTCATAAAGCTACCAGTAGATGATCCTAGACGCTGCTGAGGGGTGAGGACACTTTAGTACTGAATATGTGTGCATTAAATGACATCTGCAAATTTCTTTCTAATTAGTCCAGTTTGTCTCCTTCTTAGTACTTTTGACCAGTGTAGTTTTTCCACTGAGAGGTGGGAGGAGAAGGTATAAACAAATTTGCAGCTCCAGAGATGATGGGGCAGCATTTGAGAAGAAAATCTATACTCTGAAGATATTAGTAATAAACATAAAGATCAAGCCTCATTTTAAGCCTTTGTTATAAAAAATCTCAATAGTTTACTATGAATGAACATGAATCTTTGCTTGATAGATTCATGATAGCTATGCTATGTTTATTTACTTAATCATTAAGAATTTATTAAGCCTTTTTCGCAACGGGTTTGCCGCGAGAGCACAGGCGTAGTGAAGGCCACCACTAAATCGAAGCCAACATGGGAAAGGAAAAGACCCACATTAATATCGTCGTCATCGGACACGTGGACTCCGGCAAGTCCACCACCACCGGCCATCTGATCTACAAATGCGGTGGCATCGACAAAAGGACCATTGAAAAATTTGAGAAGGAGGCTGCTGAGATGGGGAAGGGTTCCTTCAAGTATGCCTGGGTGTTGGACAAGCTGAAAGCCGAGCGTGAGCGTGGTATCACCATTGACATCTCCCTGTGGAAATTCGAGACCAGCAAGTATTACGTGACCATCATTGATGCCCCTGGACACAGAGACTTCATCAAAAACATGATTACAGGCACATCGCAGGCTGACTGTGCTGTCCTGATTGTTGCTGCTGGCGTTGGTGAATTCGAAGCTGGTATCTCCAAGAACGGGCAGACCCGTGAGCATGCCCTTCTGGCTTACACACTGGGTGTGAAACAACTAATTGTTGGAGTTAACAAAATGGATTCCACAGAGCCACCCTACAGCCAGAAGAGATACGAGGAAATTGTTAAGGAAGTCAGCACCTACATTAAGAAAATCGGCTACAACCCTGACACGGTAGCTTTTGTGCCAATTTCTGGTTGGAATGGTGACAATATGCTGGAGCCAAGTGCTAACATGCCTTGGTTCAAAGGATGGAAGGTCACTCGCAAGGATGGCAATGCCAGCGGAACCACACTGCTTGAAGCTTTGGATTGCATCCTCCCACCCACTCGCCCCACTGACAAGCCTTTGCGGCTGCCCCTCCAGGATGTCTACAAAATTGGTGGTATTGGCACTGTCCCAGTGGGCCGAGTGGAGACTGGTGTTCTCAAACCTGGCATGGTGGTCACCTTTGCTCCAGTCAATGTCACAACTGAAGTCAAGTCTGTTGAAATGCACCATGAAGCTTTGAGTGAAGCTCTTCCTGGGGACAATGTGGGCTTCAACGTCAAGAACGTGTCCGTCAAGGATGTCCGGCGTGGCAATGTGGCTGGTGAGAGCAAAAACGACCCACCAATGGAAGCAGCTGGTTTCACTGCTCAGGTGATCATCCTGAACCATCCTGGCCAGATCAGTGCTGGCTATGCCCCTGTCCTGGATTGTCACACAGCTCACATTGCTTGCAAGTTTGCTGAGCTGAAAGAAAAGATTGATCGCCGATCTGGTAAGAAGCTGGAAGATGGGCCCAAGTTTCTGAAATCTGGTGATGCTGCCATTGTTAACATGGTTCCAGGCAAGCCCATGTGTGTCGAGAGCTTCTCTGATTATCCACCTCTGGGTCGTTTTGCTGTTCGTGATATGAGACAGACAGTTGCTGTGGGTGTCATCAAAGCTGTGGACAAGAAGGCTGCTGGAGCCGGCAAGGTCACCAAGTCTGCCCAGAAAGCTCAGAAGGCTAAATGAATATTATCCCTGACACCTGCCACCCCAGTCCTAATCAGTGGCGGAAGACTGGTCTCAGAACTGTTTCTCCCAATTGGCCATTTAAGTTTAATAGTGAAAGACTGGTCAATGATAACAATGCATCGTAAAACCTTCAGAAGGAAAGGAGAATGTTTTGTGGACCATTTTTTTTTTATGTGTGGCAGTTTTTAAGTTATTAGTTTTTAAAATCAATACTTTTTAATGGAAACAACTTGACCAAAAATCTGTCACAGAATTTTGAGACCTATTAAAACAAAGTTTAATGAAAAAAAAAAAAAAAAAGAATTTATTAAGCACCTACTCAGTCAGGCACTCTGCCAGGCAAGGGACACACAAAGACACAAAAGCACTAAGGTATTGTCTGTCTAAAAGAGAAATTTAGTAAAATATGTCCTAATACTTAGATGACTAACATGGAAGTGCTTTAGAAAGTAAAGTTGTACAAACATAACTTTGTCAGAGATAGCAAGAGTCAGGGAAAATTAACCAAATCCATCTAAGTCTAATTTGGATCCATATTCTTATTACTCCTGGATGTCCTCACATTCTTCTGTCATATACAGGCTGTCATAGTTGAATATACATTGGAGACACTGGAAATACAATAAATGTCCTCCA
The DNA here is from genome assembly GCF_000260255.1 of Octodon degus. Classification (NCBI taxonomy): domain Eukaryota; kingdom Metazoa; phylum Chordata; class Mammalia; order Rodentia; family Octodontidae; genus Octodon; species Octodon degus. The sequence continues at coordinate 1,407,389 of NW_004524583.1, forward strand.
TGAGCCCCACTCCAGGAACTTCGAATTATACTAATTTGGAGCAGAGCCTGGGAAATCTTGTTAATTTTGGTGCACAAGCTGTTCTTGTGGTTCTGCTCGGAGTTGCTCTCAGATTGCCTTTTGATGAACACTGTCAGAGCACTGAAAGTGCCACTTGCTTCTTTTACTAAGCACTGGTCTCAGGCCTTCACTAGTTCAATCCTTATAGCAAAGACTGTAGTCACTGATATGTTCACAAAGGTTGTTCCTTCTGTGCGGGAGCCCAAGAAAGATACACTGAGAATCAGAAGTGCCTGCTTTGCACATGCGTGGACCAGGCAGGGAGGAGCATCTAGCCTCAGTGACAAGACCTCTCTCCTCTCTGGAGAAATCCCAAACCACATTCCTCACACATTGCTGTTCTGCTTTGAGGTGCAGGCCCTGCCCAGTGCTCCTCTGAAATCTTGAGTTTCCTGGGGACTGCCAACACACAAGTACAAAAGAAGAAAGTGACATGGGATGTGCCCTTGTGGGAACTACTGGCAGTGGGTTAGGCTGAGAAAATGTGAGTCCAGACCCAGGCAGCTTAGCATACACAAACTGTTTTGCAAGAATCATGTCATTGCAGAAGTGTAGTTGTGAAGCGATACTCTAGGATGTGTGTGCCCAGAAATAAGACAGTGGGCAAAACCTTACAGATGCTGACAGCTTTGGGATTAAAAGAAATAGAAATCTGTACCCTTCATCCTATCATGCCAACTTCCTTTCATAGGTTTATTCCTCTTCTCTTCCTTTTTCTTCTTTGCTCTCCTATACCCATGTCTCAGTTACTTTTTACCTGTTGCTGGAACAAAATACCCAACACCCCAAATTAAGGAAAGAAAAGTTTATTTAGCTCACAGTTTGTGGAGGTTTCAGTCTATACTCAGCTGACTCCCAGGCAGAGGGGCACATGGCAGAGAGCAACAGGTCATGGCAGCAGAAAACAGCAAAAAGCAAAGGGAGGAGCAGCAGCTGTGGCTTCTAGACAGCCTCTCTCCCCTCCTTATATTATAAACAAGCTACCCTGGGGTTGGGGTGCAGAACTCATACAATGTCCATGCCCTCCTCTTGCACAGGATGAGGGTGTTTACAACTAAGAATCCTGACTCTCTGCTGAGTCACTTAATTAAGCTTCTAAACTTCGCAAGTTGACACAATGTATCAACCAGTACGCCCCACTTTAAATTTTTTTCTCTTGCTAATGAAAATATAAAATAATTCATTTTTAAATAAACCAGGAATATAAAATTAAATCCTTTTAAAATTTCAACTTGCGGAACTGTCCCAATACCAAACTGGAAAAGACTTTCCTTTGAACAAATTAAAGGGGTCTCCTTTTAATTATTAATAGCAATTATTTTTAAAAAAGATCATTGTTTTTGAGACATGCAAAGTAAGTTGCATTGGTAATGTGAATGGATAGTATTTCTTTGTTTTTAAATTTGCTTTTCTTATAGCATTGCTATACACAAACAATGAATGCCGTGAGGGAGAAAGTATGGAAATTATGCCTTTCAAAATAACACCCTCAAAAACGAAATACTGAAGAACCAATCTCACAAAAGTAAATGATTTCTACAGTGAAAATTATAGTAATCTGAAATAAAAGAGATTGATGAAGAAGATTTCAGAACATGGAAGGATATTGTTTGTTTCAGGGCAGGAAGAAACAACACTGTGAAAATGGCCATACTCCCAAAATTGTTATACAGATTCAATGCAATCCCAATTAAAAAACCACTGGCATACCTCACAGATCTACAAAAAACATTCCTGAAATTCATCTGGAACCAGAAGAGACCTAGAACAGCAAAAGCATTCCTGGCTAACATGTTCATTGGAAGAAAGAGAGCCTCTTTAATAAATGGTCCTGGAAAACTTGATTTTCCACATGCCAAAGGCTTAAAGCAGAGCCATACTGGAGCTGGCGCGACAGCTCAGTGGACTGAAGTATCTGCGTAGGCAAGCTTAGGCAAGTATAGGGACTGCAGTTCAATCCCTGGCACCACATGCTACACCAGCCCCACCCCCAGCGTGGGCTGAGCAGACCATAGAGTCCAGGCACAGTACCTTACACCTGTAATCCCTGCTTTGAGGAGGCTGAAACAGGAGAATTACTACAAGTCTGAGCTGAATGCTGAGACCCTGTAACAACCAAATACCTTTAAAAAAAATAGACCCATGCTTATTACCATGCATAAAACTACAGTCAAAATGGACCAAAGATTTATTTATTTTTATTTTTATTTTTATTTTTTTTAGATTTTTTTTTCAACAAATAATACACTGCATATATTCTTCTTAGTGGTTAATTGCTGTACAAGATGCGGACTTGTGATCCTCTTTACAAACACCATTAGAACAAATCATTCTATTCATTAACAGAATGCAACTATATATCTATCCCAACCACTTTGAATACACAGATACAAAATGGACATTCATCTGTATACCCCATTTTTCCAAATTCCGTTATTGAATATTATAGGTGTGTAAACTCAGCAAAATATTCTAAAAGAGTCCAGTAGCCCATAATAGCATTGGGTCTTCTGTTTAACTGGCAATGTCAGAAATTATTGACCTGAGTCCCCCACAGCTCAACTTAACAGCATGGCTTTATTTCTTATAATTTCATCTTCATACTTTTCTGCTGGATGGTTAAGACCAAGGTAAAGCAGGACCTATGCAACAAGAGTTGTAGCTTTTTGGTCTGAGAAGGTCAGTGAAATGCCCTCAGGATTTGTCCTGAGATCCTGTACCTCAGATTGTAGAACCTTTATCAGTTCAGCCATGTGGATGAGTCACAGCCAATGCTTGGCCAATGTGCTCTCTGTGAAATCCTGAGAGAGTATCTTCTCCCCATGTGACTCTCCTTAGGCCCACTCTATGTCATCGATCACTTTCCTCTTTGGCCACATAATCTTCTTGATCAGAAAATTTGGGACACTACAGAGGTACATGAGCAAAGATTTAAATATTAAAACTGAAACACTAAATCTTCTGGATGAGAAAATAAGTAGAAACCTTAAGGACATAGGGGTAGGCAAGGAGTTCATGAACAAAAATCCAACTGCAGAGGAAATACTTGAAAGAATCAACAATTGGGATTTTATCTTTTTGAAAAGTTTCTGCACATCAAAAGAAATCACCAACAGAGTAAAAAGAAAACCCACAAATTGGGAAAAAATTATAGCAGACCATCCTTCAAATGACTCCTATCTAGAACATATAAAAATTTTTAAAAGGGGCCAGGGAGGTAGCTTTATGGTCTAAGTGCCTGCCTGGTAAGTGCAAGGACCCAGATTAGATCCTTGGTACTCCATGCCCAGCCAGCCCTGCACCAAACTAGCCACGAAAACCAGGAGTCATGGTGAACCCTTGTAATCCCAACACTGGGGAGGCTGAGACAGGAGGATTACTATGAATGTGAGCTGCATATAGAGAGACCTTGTACCAAATAGATCAATCAATTAATAAGTAAATAAATAAATAATTGTTTTGAGACAGGGTCTTACTATGCAGTTTGAGCTGGCCTTGTGCTCACTTTTGTATCCTCTAGGCTGGCCTCAAGCTCATAGAAATCCTCCTGGCTCAGCCTCCAGAGTGCTGGGATTACAGGCGAGCATCACCACTCTGTACCAGGGCCACATGGTGGGCACTCACATCCGGGGCCAAGACCACACTGCATCTGGACCTGGAGATTAAACTCAGATCCTTGTGCTTGCCAGGTCAGTGCTTATGCCTCTGAGCTATCTCTCCAGCCCCAATAAATGATTTTTTAAAAAAAATTTAAAAACTAGGCCTCCAAAATTTAAAGATTCAATCCAAAAATGGGCATCTGAGATAACATACACTTCACAAATGAAGAGACACAAATGGCAAAAAAATATGAAAAAATATTCATAAACATTGGTCATTCAAGAGATGCAAATTAAAACAATGTTGAGATACCATCTTATGCCAGAAGGAATGCTATCATCAAGAAACCAACCAATAACAAATGATGATGAGGCTGTGGGGAGAAAGAAATGCTTCTCCACTATTGGTGGGAGTGTAGGCTGGTACAACCATTACAGAAATCAGTATGGAGATTCCTCAAAAAGCTAGAATTGGAGGTCCCATTCAAGCCAGCTATTTCCTCCTAGGTATTTTCCCAATAGAACTAAAATCATCATACCACAGTGATATATGTCCACCCATGTTTACAGCAGTACAATTTGTCATAGCTAAATGCTGCAAACAACACAAATGTCCATCAACTGAAAAATGGATGAAAAAGATATGGTATTTTTACATAATGGAGTATTATTCAGGCATTAAAAAATAAACTTGAGGCTTTTTTGGATAAATAGATGCAGCTAGAGATTATAATATTAAGTGAAATAAATCAGATTCTCATGTACAAACATTGTATTATTTTGCTAGTGTGAGAATCTGAAAGAGTAATGTATAAAAGATACAATAGATACTGTGAAAGGGAAAAAAAACTGTTCAATAGGAACGAAAGCTTGGCTAAGGAAAAAGACAAATGAAAGAAGGGAAAAGGATATATTTAGGTATCTATGCAGAATAGTTTGGATAATTGCATTGTTAATTTCTGCTGGTCTTTTGAAACAAGCAGTTAATGCTTAAATTGTTTTTTACTCTGATTTTTTTTTCCTCTTTCGAATTTCTTATAACTTCATTGTTATTGTTTTGGTTTGTTTTCTTTAAATGGATCTTACATGTTTATATCTGGTAATCTGAACAACTAACTTGAAGATAGCATCATGTAACACAGAAACCATGTTGCATTCCTATTACTTTGTTTAGTGAAGTCTTGTATAATTTCTAATGATATTTTTTCTACCACTATTTTGTATTCTTTAAAATTAATTTAAAAATTCAAGTAAAAATATTCTTAACTCTGCTAAAAAACTTATTTTTCTGTTTTTGTTTTTTGAGACAGGGTTTCACTACACAGTTCAGGCTGGCCTTGAGTTCACTTTGTAGCCCACTCTTGAGCTCCCAGTGATCCTCCCTGAGTGCTGAGGTTACAGATGTGCATCACCAGGCCTGGCCTAAATTTACTTCTTTAATATCACATGTTTGCAGTATATAATGCTTAGATTCCTTGTGTGGAGTCAGTACTTATATATAATAGTGCATGCATTTTGATCTTGATATCCTAGCCTTCCCAAAGCATAAGACAGTAAGTCTCTTATGTATAAGCCACTCAGTAAATGGAACTCACATACTGATTTAGCTGCTAGGTGCAACTTATTGTTTCTTGAAACCCATGATTTCTTTTTTTTGTTTGTTCATTCTTTTATTCATTCATAAAAATATTTTTTCCATAATTTTATTAAGAAACAAATAGCAATGAGACAGTTTCAAACCAAATTGATAGGACAAAGGGGTCAGGGAGATGGCTTAGTGGAATAAGTGCTTCCCTGGTTAGCACAAGGGCCTGAGTTCAATCCCCGGTTCCGCGAAGACAAAACAAAAACAAAAACAAGATGGCTTAGTGGAATAAGTGCTTCCCTGGTTAGCACAAGGGCCTGAGTTCAATCCCCGGTTCCGCGAAGACAAAACAAAAACAAAA
>NW_004524583.1:1413828-1415408 GCF_000260255.1 Octodon degus
ACTAACTGTCTGAATATCAGACATCTTAGGCATAACATGGAACAGGTATTTTTCATCAAGTGTTGATATGTTGAACTTTAAGTCCCTACAGAATATGATGAAAAAACATTAAAAAATTAGAATATATTTTAAAAAATAGGCATAAAGAATTATATAATTCTTATGTTTACACATAAGTCTGAAACCCATGATTTTTGAGTTGCCTGTGATTGCATTTAATCAGGTTGAGCCCTACCAAAGCTTCCAACAAAATGGACCAAAGAACTTGTCAAAGTAAAACAGAGAAGCAGATCATAGGAAACTGGGAAGGAACTGACATGAAAAATCAGAAGCTACAGAGAAGTTGAAAAAATGGCCCTCCATGCAGAGAAAAGGGGAAACAATCTGGACCCCTCCAGGGTTCTCATGGCTCAAAGGCAAGGAATTGGGCTACCCTGTGAAGGGGGTCCAGAGAGAAATGGTAGTGGAACACATGGTCTCTGTGAATTGTGAAAACTGTACATTTTACTCCAAGGGGACTTCTTGCCAGACAGGGTTTAAAACACGATCCCCCTGAGCCAGTGAGATAGCTCAGTGAACTAAGTACCTGCTTAGGCAAGTGCAGAGAAGGGGGTTCAATCCCCAGCACCACGTGCCATGCTGGCCTTGCCGCTGAGTGCTCTGAGCCAGCCACCAAAACTGGGTGTGGTGGCTCATGCCTGTAATCCCAGGGCTGGGAAGGCTGAAAACAGGAAGACCACTATGAGTCAGAGCTGTATAGTGAGACCCTGTACCAAATACATAAGAAAGAAAGAAAGAAAGAAAGAAAGAAAGAAAGAAAGAAAGAAAGAAAGAAAGAAAAAAGATCACCTACCATATTTTTAGACAGTGCTTGATCAGCTGTCATTTTCAGAAAGGGTAATACCTCAGGGTTACCAATGTTACCCTCCCACTGTAATGGGTGAGAGAGAGTCAGAAGAGATAGTAGTGGATAGGACATGACTAGAAAGAGATGTACTGAGAGGTTTAAACTCCGGCTGGGAAGCCCATGGCCTCCATCCACTGTGGTGAGAGGCCAGGTGCAGTTGAGCTGCACTCAGAAACAAAACAATGAAGTTTTGGTGAATCAACAGAAAATACAGCTAATCAGATAGTGAAAGAAATAAAATAATCAGTGGACTTACAGAAAACATTAGTATAAAGTTAATAGAGCTAAACAAAATTGCACAAAATATGATTGACAAATTTATCAAAGAACTACAGTTTATGAAAAGGTATGAAACAGAAATCCAGCCAATTAAAAGTTACATGTAAAATATGGGTATCAAAAATGTTCAGTGAGGGACCAGGGATACAGCTCAACAGCACAAGTGCTTGCCTGGCAAGTGCAAGATCCTGAGGTCGATTTCCTGTACCCCCCAAAAAAGTGACCAATGAGCTTGGTGTGGCAGTGCACTCCTGCAATCCCAGAACTTGGGAGGCTGAGGCAGGAAGATTCCTATTAAGTCCAAGGCCAGCATGGACTGCATAGTGAGTTCCAGGCCATCCTGAAGTACATAGCAATACCTTGTCTAAATAAATAAATAAATAAATAAATAAAT
>NW_004524583.1:1416465-1424998 GCF_000260255.1 Octodon degus
CTGGGGTTAAGGAAATTTTCCTTCATCCTTCCTTGCTTCTAATTTCTCCTTTCTTTTATTTTTTTCTCTTTATTTTTTCCACTTCACTACTTAATTTTTCTCCAGTTAAGTTTTTATCTCTTTTATAACTGCCCATGTAATTTCTTTTTTATCCCTTTTTATTTTATCTTCTACCACTAATCAGTTTTCTCTGTTACCTTTAATTAATTCTATGAACATCCTTATACTCTCCAATAAGATCCACTCTCTCTCTCCTAGTATATAATATAGTTTAAGATTTCAAATTTTTTCCTTTTTTTCCCTTAGGCTCTCCTGTTTCCAAGCCCTGCATCAGTGGTGGCAAACCTCCTCTTGCTGCAGCAGCTACAAGCAGCCCTCTCTGTTGCATCTGAGCCAAGGTGCCCCAGCAGCCAAGCACTGACATCCAGGTTTAATTGCAGTGTTGACACTTTGCAATAAGTAAGTTGCTTGTGGGTTGCAGTTTGGCTACTGAGTCTCTAAAAGTTTCACCATCACTGCTTTATATCTGTAATAGTATAAACATAAAGTGTTAATAGTCTTTGGTAGTTAGTTAATTCTTATCATAGTTTTTTTTTTTTTTGCGGAACTGGGGATTGAACTCAGGCCCTTGCACTTGCCAGGGAAGCGCTTATTCTACTGAGCCATCTAGTTAATTCTTTAAAATTCACTGTTGAATTGTTTTCTATCATTGGTGGAGATGAGCTGTCGTGTTTAGTACAAATTAGCTGTAAGTCGAGGTCTTTGTTGTCCTAATGTTTATATCACAGTTGTGAATTTCTTTTCTAGAGCTAACAGTGGTGCATAATTGGTTCTTTTCCTATATTACTACCTAATTTGTCTGAGATGATACTACCATAACTTATTTGCTTAATTATTAACAGGGTCTCATAACTGTTGCTATTTCTCTATAAACCAACGGTCAGATTTTCTTTGTAACACAAACAATACTAGAGTACACTTCTATAGAATTCAGTGTGGGGCTAACTATATTGTACCTCCTCTCTCAAGTTAACCAAAGTGGTTGTATTTTATGACTAAAGCAAAGGATTGTAGTTAGTCACACCCAAAATATATCACTGAAAAGCAATTAAAGAGTCATCTGCATTAGCACGAAGTCTTTGTACTATAAGCACCCATAATCCTGAGCACAAAACAAGACAATCAGTGGGATTACAGACAACATAATTAAACAGATAATGAAAATAATAACCAAAATTTTCTAGGAGCTTTCAGAATATACAAATAAAAAGCTAGAGGAGTGCTGAGGAGACAGGTTGGCAGTCTAAGCACCTGCTTGGTAAGCACAAGGATCCAAGTTTGATCACCCATACTGCATGCTGTGTCAGCATTCTGCGCCAAGTCAGGCACTGAAACCAGGCACAGTAGTGTATGCCTGTAATCCCAGCATGGAGGCAAGACAGGAGTATTACTATGATTCTGAACTGCATAGTGAGCGCCTGCACCAAATAGATAACTAAATAAAAGATATTTAATTTTTTTTAAAGCTACAGGAGTTAAATAAAATTCTACAAAATATAAATGATAGTTTAAGAAAGAATTAGAGTCTATGAAAAGGTTTCAATCAGAAATCTTGGAGGTTAAATACTATAACAGAAATAATGAATGTGAGAATTTCAGAACTATGGGACCAAGTTGTCTTCAAAACCCAACTATTCAAAGATAACTTAAAAGCAATAAGAGCACATGAAAATTGATCCAAAAGTTGCTAGATGAAACATAGAAAATTTCAGAATAATTGGAATAGGTGAAAAATCAGAAGACAACACAAATGGCATAACAAACTTTTTCACAGAAATAATGGCAGAAACTTTTCCAAAAAAGGGAAAGAAGCAAACATAGGGAAAGAAATAAACATATAGGGAAAGAAATAAATGTGCAGATAAGTGAGGCATATGGAATTGCAAATAGCTGTGACCAAAAGAGAACCTTTCTATTCCATATTGTGCAAAGTGCCAGCAGGTTATCATAGAAAAAAATCTTAAAAGCTGTTAGAGAAACACAATATAACACATCAAGGAAAACCCATTAGAATTACAGCATATTTCTCAACTGAAACCATAAAGGCAAGCAGGGTTTAGCATGAAGTGTTTTAAGCCCCCAAAGATAACAATGTCCAACCTAACTTCTGTATCCTGGAAAACTTTCCTTCAAAATTGATGAAGAAATAAGGTCTTCCCATGACAAGGAATACCTTAGGAAGTTCATGACAACTAAGCCAGCATTATGAAAGTTTCTTAAGGATCTCCTAGAAAGAGACATTGAAACAATAATGTCAGTAAATCAAAAAGAAGACTGGCAGGATGAATAGCCAAGTAAAGGTTAAAACAATAAGAAAGTTTGTAACGGAAAAATAATGGAATGACAAAAATAAACCAATAGATCTCAGTAACAGCTCCTTATGTAAATGGTCTTGATTCCCCAATCAAAAGACACAGATTGGCAGGACAGGTTAAGAAATAAAACCTAACAGTATGCAGGATGCAAAAATAACATTTAATTAAAAAAGAAACTTACATTAAAAACCAAAGGATAGAAAATAATATTCCTTACAACACAATACGTAAAAAAGCAGAAATAGCTATCCTAATCAGGTAAAAAGTGGATTTCAAGTCAAAATGGGTTAGAAGAGACAAAGAAGGTCACCACATATTGTTAAGTGAATAATTCAAAAGGAAGGCACAAAAATTATAAATATATACACACCAAATGCTAGCTTGCTCAACTTCATAAAACAAGCAATAATGATCATGTAAAAGCAGATAAATACCAACATAAATATAATGAGGGACCTTAACGCTTCACTGTCACAAATCAAACTTCTAGACACAAAATAAAGACATATCAGAGTTGAACCAAATTTGCAAACAAATGGACTCAATAGATTTGTACAGAGTGTTGTATCTAACAACAACAAAACACACATTTGTCTCAGCAACACATGAAATTTCCTCCAAAACAGACCACATACTACCCACAAAACACAGTTAAATATACCAGGTCAAAGGGCAATGAAATTTGAAATCAATGGCAAAGGAAACCACAGAAACTACACAAACATTTAGAAATTACACAATACCCTCCTGAATAGTCAATGAGTCACAGCTGCAATTAAAGAGCAAGTTAGATATTTCTTAGCACCAAATGATATTGCCAGCATAACATACTAGAATGTATGGGATGTAATGAAAGCAATCTTAAGAGTTTAGAATAGTGGTGAATGCCTACATCACACAAAAAAAGAGCGCTAAAATAAATGATGTAATGGCATGCCTCAAAGTCCTAGAAAAATAAGAAAAGTCCAAATTCAATACTAGTTTGAAAAAGGAAATTATAAAAATCAGAACAGAAGTTAATGAAATTGGGGGAACACATGCTCAGGGCCCCCCTCCTGTCCCTCTCTTGGATAGGAGCTTTCTTTCCCCCAATAAATATATTCTGCTCATAACCTCCATTTGTTCCCAAAATTCATTCTTAGGTTTTAGAGAACATAAATTCATCCCAGGTACCTTTCAGGTTGGGAGTTTCATTTTTTTCCACTATATAATTTGGAAGTCATCCACCAAAATCATTGAATGGAGGTATGAGTTTGTTTTTCTTTCATAGATTCTGGGTTGGGACTTGCTTAGATAACAAATTTTTATGCTTCAAATTTTGATATGTCTTTTTCTATTGCTCATAGTTGTTCATGTTTTGCCCCATGCAGTTTTGTCCCATATAGTTCAATTAAAGTTGCTTATTATGGCTTATGCTTTGTCACATATGGTTTTGTTAAAAAGTTTGTCAAAATGTTGTTGGTAAATCTAAGTTAAAATATGCAAATGTTACAAGGTTATGGTATTTCTCTAATGGGACATTTTATGACTGTTTTGTATTCATATATGTTGCATTTGAACTAGTTGCTAAATGTACTGGTATTCCTTGCTTGACTTTAGACAATAGTGCTAGAGAAACTTAATGTTAGTAAACCTCCTAGTGGATTTTGTACAAAATTTTGTAAAATGGGATTTTAAATCTAGCTCTGACTTAGAAAATGTACATGCCTATATATGAAACATGGGACTTCTTTTGCCAACTAAATGACATTAGGTCAGCAACCAATCTTTAAAACTTGGAGGACAGGTTTCACTGGGACAGACTGGCTCAGATCCCCCCTACATGCTGGAGGAAATGTCAGGCCTGCTCTGTTTCAGTTTCCTTTCTTTGACTTTACTCCTAATTTTTCCTTCAACTAAGCGAAGTCCTTAGAAAATGAGTGATTGTTAATCCTGAAGACAGGGAAATCATTTTAGAAAAAGGACACATACCCCATCTCTGGGTCAAAGGAAGCAAAAAGAACTATGCCCATCCAGGAGGACACATATATAAACCATGTCCTGGCTTAGTGTTCTGAGAAGGTCTCTTCTGGGAGGCTAAACTTGAGACACAATCAATAGAACCGACTTCTGGGTGATGCCAGAAGGAGTGATCTCCAAAAGCAGCATACCTATGGGACCAAAACACAATTAGTATAAGGGAGGATCTCAACCTTTTCTCCTAGGTATAAATATTTAGGTGTATAAGAGCTAAGTTTTTTACTTTAAAACTTTTATTGTAAAGTGCTAGGTAACCTTGTTCAGGTTTTTATTTATTTATTTTTATTTTTTTATTTATTTATTTTTTTTGGTGGAACTGGGGATTGAACTCAGGCCCTTGCACTTGCCAGGCAAGCACTTATTCTACTAAGCTATCTCCCCGGCCCCTTGTTCAGGTTTTTAAATATTCCTTATAGAACTTGGACAAACAGTGGTTGCTCTGCCAGCTAGTAAATGCTCATAGAGCAGCTGCCACTCTGAAGAAGAGGACAGGTTTCTCCAGCCATTCTTTGATGAATCCCCATTGAAGCCTATGGCTGATGGAATGTTGGCCAGAGAGACAGTTGAATGCCTTTCTGGAGACTGATCTTTGGTTGTGTGGACCAACAGAAACTGAGAACACCTGAGGGCTCATGGCCAGGGCAACTCTCTGGTGGATATCTAAAGGTGCTTGGTGGAAATTGGCTCTTGATCACTGAAAGATCTCTACTTATGTATTGTACTTTTTTCTCTCTTTCTGCTAGTAAACCAGGAATTCTACCTGAGCTTTTCAGTAGAACCAATTAATTAAATACTCTTTTAGAAATTTTGAGGCAGCTTGCAATAGTTTATGTTCTATAGCAGCTATCAGGGAAATGATTTATATCTGGGCCTTACACTAAGAGATTTTTGTCAGCTTTAACGTAGTGTTTTTACCAAGTTGCAAAATGTGATTGCTAGATGACACATATCTTTCATATGTGAGTTTCAGATTTAAATCTTGTCCAGTTGCTAAAAGTATTTACCTAGGTGATTAGATGGAAAACAAGTGTCTGGAGAATTGGCTCAGTGTGTGGGGCCAAATCCCTCTGGTCAATGGTTCTATCTATCTCTAGAAGTGACCTTTGTTGCCTTAGAAGTGCTCACTCCCAATTGACCTTTTTTATGCAATGCCTGTTTCCTTTTGTAGACATTCCTGTCACTGGACCAATTGTAACTTACATTTACAAATATTCTTTTTTTTAAAATTAATTTTATGAGAAACAAATGGCAATGAGACAGTTTCAAAACTGATTAATAGGACAGTTTCAATATTTAATACATTGCATATTGTTGTCTTCATAGTGGTTATTTGTAGTACAAGATGCAGACATGATATTCTGTCCAAATACTATTAGTACAAATCTTTCTTCTCACTGAAGTAAGAGAAAGTAGCTGTATATCTATCCTAACTATTTTGTATATATAGATACAAAATGGTCCTTCATTTGTATACCCTTTTTTTGTTTAGTTTTTTCAGAAATGGGTATGGCCATGACTCATCTACATGGTTGACACTGACAAAGGATCTACAAACTGTGGCACAGGGTTTCAGGGTAAATGCTGAGGGGATTTGACTGACCTTGTCAGATAGAAAAGTTATGTTTCTTGTTATATAGGTCTTGCTTTATCTTGGTCTCAACCATCCAGCAGAAAAGTATAAAAATGAGGTATAAAACATAAAGCCATATTAATATGTTGAGCTGTAGAAGGTTCAAGTCAACAACTTCTGACATTGCCAATCCTACAGATAACCCACTATTATTATGGACTACTAGAGTATATTGGATTATTTTGCTGAATTCATGCACCTACAATATTTAAATGGCAATAGAATACCCATCTCTGACAAATATTCTATAACAGTAAGTGAAGGGTTTGTGAGATATTTCAGGAGATAGGAATCATGCATCAGTTTGAGGGTGGGTAGGCTGGTGACATCTTTTCTCTCTTCTCTCTAACAGGAGCATCCACCTACTCTGGAGAGGGTTACTCAAGGGATGCCTTGGTAGAGGAATCAATTAGAAAGAACATAGGTACACCCAATGTGGTAATTTCTATTGAATTCCAGGTTAGCTCACAGTCAAAGTCTCTTACTCCTTCAGAGTGCTTCATTAGGCACTGAAAGACATTTGATCCTTACACTCTGAAAAAGAGCCTTTTAATCTAAATAGAATGCAGAAGAAAGTATTGATTATGACACTATTTTACAACTAGAAAGATACTATTAAAAGCAAAATGGTAAAACATGTCTTATGTTCAGATTATGTTTGCATTAAGAAGGTTATTGTTGTTTAAATTTTAAAATGTAAAATTAAAATGTGAGCTCTAGGAGAACCAAACAGTTCAGGTACCTAAGGCGCTCACTATCTCGGAGCCTAAGGCTGCTCCTTTCTAACCTTTGGAGTCTTTGGACAAGATAACATTAATCACAGCCTCACACATCCTTACTAAAAGTAAGGTTTCTCCTACTTGCTTTTCTAGTCTAGAGGACAGGGCTTCTAGAACAGCTAAATTCTAGGCCTCTACAAGGCTGCAACCATCCTTAACCAAGTTTATACAAGCTTCTCTAGGACAATAACCTTTACATGAAGTAAATGGACAATTTGAAACTTCCTGAGTTCATGTACCTTTTTCTCTCAGTGAGCTAAAACAGATAAAATTCAGATCGTGGAAAATCTTTAGATAGCCCTTACAAGTACATTGATGTCTTTAGACGACTTATTCAGATTTATGAACTAGATGGGAAAGACATAATCTTAATCTTAAACCAAGCTTTGACTTCTATAGAAATACAGGCAGCATTACAAGCTGATATTGCATTTGGAGATAAATATTTTATTTTTAATTTTAAGCAGCTAAAAGATAGACAGCCAGTGGAACTACCTGTTCCCACTGGAGCCCAAATAGTCAAACCTCTGTGGGCTTAATAGCCAGACATGAGACTGGAAAAGACATTTTCTAGTGTGTATTCTCAAAGGTCTAGAACAGAACTAAAAAAAAAGCCTTCAAGTTATTTTAAATTTTAGCTGTTTATCAGTAAAATGATAAACATCCCTGTGCTTTCTTAGAATGTGTAATAGAGGCACTGGTAAAACATACTACCTGAAATGCTAATTCAATAATTCAATAGAGGGGCAGATGACTCTTACAGATAAGTTCATTCCTCAGTCAGCTCCAGATATTAAAAAAAAGAGCTACAAAGGACAGATTTAGGTTTAGATAATTTGAAATTTTAGTAAAAACTGCTTCCTTAGTATCCTATAATCAGAACTTGGAGAAAACCAGGGAGAGAAAACAAAGAGATCAAAAATGCCTGCCTTTGTTGTGGCCTCAAAATACACCCTAAGTCTGATTCTCTGGGCTCCAAAAAGAGCTCAGCGATGATGAGGTTCATTTGCTGCTGTTGTCAGAAGCCAGGCCAGCAAGGACTGCCTCAAGAGGCCTCCAGCCATGACCTGACTGCAAAGGCAGCCACTGGAAGTGAGTTTGTACTCTGAGGTAGAGGGCCCAGAGCTCAGGCTCAACTTCCCAGATGGTCCAGTAGGACTGAAGGGCCCTGGCCCTGCCTCCTTCCTTTGGCTAGACTGTTATCTCTACTTGTCATCTCCACGGAGGAGTCCTGAGTAATCATGATTAAAGGGAAAAAACCCCAGACTATTGCTGTACATTGGCACAGGTTTCTTTGTCCTTCTCCAACCCTGACCTTTCTTCCAGTCATTCACCTCAATAGAAACACTCTTTAGAAGACATCTTGCTTTATCTGTAACTGAGAAACTGCAATATATATTCAGGTTGCTTACTAATCAAAATGATGCTGAGACTGACTTTTTATAAATATATATTGTTGTTCATGTATTTCACTAGTTAAAATAGGTTCCCAAAGACAGATAAAATCCTGTCAGTGTAAAAAATTTATAAAGACATTGGTTACACATCATCCAAGAGCTTTGGGTCTATAGATAGAGCCACATCATGTATTTCCAACATAAAACTCAGAACCACAGTTTTTTTTTCAAAATTTTATTGATAAACAGATAGCAATGAGACAGCTTCAAATCAAATTGGAAGTACAGTTTCAACAAATACTACACTGCATATATTCTTCTTAGTGGTTAATT
>NW_004524583.1:1430864-1435620 GCF_000260255.1 Octodon degus
CAGGGTAGCAGGAAGCTCTCCACACACTTACCGGACCTGGGCTAGGACTGGGTCTGAACCACAGTTTTAAAAGGAGAAATCCCTCAGCATTGCTCCTTGCTTACAATGGGAGCCATATCTAAAACCCTGAATGGGACATTGGTTTAATCTGAATGCTGTGTATTTCATAAGTGTATTAAGTTAGCCTGGTTAATTTCTGATGTTGATAGTTAATACAGGTGTGACCTCTCTTAACTAAAGCTAGAGGGACTTATATCACACTGTCAAATTCCATGAATAAAGGGATCTAAAAGCCAGTTGGTTACAACTGCTATGCCTCACAAGGTTTATAAGCTTACCTATTAGCTCAAATGCTCATGTTTTGATTATATATGTTCCAATCTCTCATAAAAATTTGTTCTTTCTTAGAAGATTCTGAAATCTAGACAATTAGGCAGGTAAAATCTACATGCAATTATGCTATATTAAGATTCCTTTCACTGGGATTCACCAGATTTTCTATATGGAGACACATATTAAAGTCTTAACTAACTGTCCACCTTGTACAGCCCAGGGGAACTGAACATTCTCTGGGTTTCCTGCCTTATTACAAGGGAAGCTGTCTTCACGTTCATTGGTTAGGACTGATGGTCCTCAAAGATGCTTCCTCTACCAGTCTAATCATACATCAGGAAATTCACTACAGTGGAAGTTGCCATCACATTCCTTGGGCAGGGCTGCCTGCAGGAGGCCTTAAAACCAAAAAGTTGTATCTTGCTCAGTGGGTCCCAGGTATCTGAAACAAGCTGCAGAAGTTAAAGTGTTTGCAGGAATGAATTTGTCTCAGTTGTTAGAAATTTTCAGAAAGTGTTTCATAGTAAAAAGACAGACTAATAAGATCATGGATGTTTGCATCTCAGCCCAAGGGAAGCCATGTTAACTGTCAGTATAAGAGAAAAGCCTGCTAAACTTCTAGCAGGTGCTCATACAGATGTGTCAATAGTTACCAAGCCAGTGTCATCACTTGCAAACTTGAAAGTATTCAGTGTTTTCCATAGGTCCTGTAATCCATGTGCTCCCAGTACTAATAGTACACCAGTTTATCTGAGATAATACCCAATGGCCTAGCAAGATTTTTAAAAAAGGATTAAACCTCACATTTAAGAGATCCCTGCTAATGGGCCTACAAAAAACTCTAACTAGTGTTTTTATAATTACAAGTTTTAAAATGTTATTACGTTTCATATCCTTCTGCTAATGTCTCTGTAGATGTTCAAAATATTAGATATCAAACCAATGGTATATATAATGCTGAGGTCCACTGGGCCTTATTTTATCATTTTTATGGGAAGTCATTACTGTCTACTTGGTGAAAATCATTTTTGACTGTATTCATAATTATCCTGTTCATGTTATTTGGCCTAAGCATGTTTAATTGTTTCTTTGGCTTTGTCTCCTCCAGACTTAAAGCTGTTTCACCTACTCAAGATAAAAATGCCTGACGTCTATTGAGGACATTTAGATAGAACCTCTGGAGAGTATCTCTGACTCTTGGTCAACAACTATGACCTCTTTCAGCATGAAGAAGCCAGAGCAGTCATCCCCCATGGTTCTCTCATGGCAGTTAGGGTTTACTTCTTCAGAGGAGGGAATGTTGTAGGCAGCTAAATTGGATAAAAATATTATAGGCAGTCAGACAGGACTAGGCCCTCAAGGAGACAATATAGAAGACAAGGTGACTTTGCAACTTTGGAAGAAACAGACCCTCCCCACTGTGGGCCAGATCTCAAGACAAAAGAGTAACAAATGTAGCCTCATACTTCCCTAGGAATGGGCATCATTGATTGATATTCTAAATAAGTATCAATCACCTTGAGAGAGCCCAAATAAGTCACTAACCCAACCCCCAGCATGAAGAGACCATGTTCCATATTCATGCCCAGTTGCTACATCACTCACTTCCCTATTTGATTCTGATTTAATCAATTTTACCTGAGCAATGGTGCTTGTAATCTCATTGGTTGACCATAGTTTTGTGCCACCTCAGGCTGACTTAAGGGAGGTCCCATGTTCTCCACCACCTTAGACCCACCTCACCACATGGTTTTACTCTATAAAAGTCCCTAAAAGAGACAGCTTCCACTTGGGGCCTTCCTCCTGTGCCTCTCTCAGACAAGAACTTTCTTTCCCCCAATAAATATATTCTGCTCATAAAAAATGAAATTAATGAACTGCAGTATAAAAAGTAAATAGAAAAAAAAATGAGTGCATCAAAAAGTTGTTTCTTTAAATGTTACACAAAATAGACAAACCCTTCACCAATCTTATTAAAATAAGAAAAGTCACAAATTAAGTAACTAAAAATAAAATGGTGGGTTCACAATGTATCCTGAGAACATCCAGATAATCATCAATAACTGTTCTGAGTATCTTTGATAAAATGGAAAATTTACACTATATATATATACATATATTATGTATATGTTTATATATACATATACTATATATGTATATATAATATATATATGTATATCCAAGTCTGAAATAAGCTATAAAATTCCTAAATAATTAAATATGAGTCAATGAAATTGAAGAAATAGTATAAAAACTAGTAAAGAAGAACTCAGATCCTGACAGATTCACTGCCAAATTCTATAAGAATTTTAGAAAACATCTAATGCCAAACTCCTTAATCTGTACAATGAAATCAAAAGGGAAACTTCCAATGTCATTTGTGGAAGTAAACATTACCCTCATTTATAAACCAGAAAATGATCCAACTAAAAAAGAGAGCTATAGGCCATCCTCATTAATGAACATAGATGCAATCATCCTGATAAGATACTGGAAAATAGAATGAAGTAAATCATCAAAAAGATCATACAGGAGTGGGGCATCCAGAGGCCCTCTGGACACACACACTCCAGCCAGCTCTCTGGCCCAGTGAGTGAGTGGGACCACCTGGGGCCCACCAGATGCTCACTCCAGCCAGTTCCCAGACCTGGCATGTGAGTGAAACTTCCTCCATCAGACAGGCCTGGTGTGGAACCCTGCATCAGAACTCCCTGCAGAGAAGCTAGAGGCAAGAACCACCCAGGTGATCCAGGAGTGGAACATCTTGCAAGAGTGGCACAGCAGGTTCACTTCCAAGGGATGCAGCAGGAATAAGTGGAGCACAGGAGCCAGATACAAGACACACCCACCTGGATCAGTTTGAACTTGGTAGATCCAGACCTGGTGCTAAGGTAATAACTCTACCAAAGTCCTATATTAATGGTCAGAAGACAGTGCTATACAAAATGACAAAGAGAAGGAGCAAAAGGCATTCTTCAGCCTTGAGCCCACCCAGAGCAAATGTAACAAACAATAGCATAGAAGAAATTGCAAAGAACACACCTGAAATCTCTTAAATAATAGCGTCTGAAGTAAAGAAACAACTGCAGAAATGTATAGAGGAAATCAGATCAGAAATAATTTCTGAAGTAAAAAAAAAATATGATAACTATAAAGAAGCACTATGTGCTTCTAAAGAATACACTGATAGAAAAAATAGAGGAGAATAGAAAAATGATGGAATCCTGGAATGAGAAATGTAGGAAAGAAATAGAATGCGTGACACAGATTCAAAGTGATATACAGGAAATTAAAACCTCAATCAGAAGCTGGCAAAACCATTTGAATGAAAGAGAAAATAGACTTTCAGACCTTAAAGACACCATTGCAGCTAGTGAAAAGGTAAGAAAAGATCTCTTAAAAATAGGTAGGATGCAGGAAAAAATAATTCAACTTCTGCAAGACAATGCAAAGGTGAACAATGTAAGACTAATAGATATCAATGAAAAAGAAGGTGTCAATACAAATGATATAAAAAGAATATGGGGAGAACTAATAGCAGAAAACTTCCCAAATATGGGGCAACAACCTGATGTTCAGGTAACCAAAGCATACAGAACCCTAAATAACATCAACCCAATTAAAACCACAACTACACATATAATAATCAAGATCCCAGAAATTCAGCACAGGAACAGTATACTAAAAGCTGCTTGAGAAAAGAAACAGATCACATTTAAAGGAAAACCCATCAGAATAACAGCAGATTTCTCTTCACAAACCATCAACTCAAGAAGAGCATGGATGAGTGAGTGAGACGACCCAGGCTGCGGGATCCTGAACAGACCCAGAGCGCAGGCCCGGTTGAGTGAGTGAGATGACCCGGGCCACGGGATCCTGAACAGACCCAGAGCACAGGCCTGGGAGTGAGTGAGACGACCGAGGGCTGCGGGATCCTGAGCAGACCCAGACCACAGGCCCGGTGAGTGAGTGAGATGACCCAGGCTGCGGGATCCTGAACAGGCCCAGAGCACAGGCTCAGCGAGTGAGTGAGAGGACCCGGGCCCCGGGATCCTGAGCAGACTCAGAGCGCAGGCCCGGCGAGTGAGTGAGATGACCCGCGGGATCCTGAACAGACCCAGAGCCCAGGCCTGGGAGTGAGTGAGACAACCGGGCCGCAGAATCGTGAATAGACCCAGAGCACAAGACTGGTGAGTGAATGAGACGACCCAGGCCCGGGGATCCTCATTTGACCCAGGCTGCAGGCCCAGCACAGAACGCTTCAGCAGAACTCCCTGCAAAGAGGCTAGAGGCAAGACCCACCCAGCTGATTCAGGAGCAGAACATCTTCCAAGAGAGACACAAAGGGTTCAACTCTAACACCTGCACCAGGAAGAAGGGGAGCACAGCAGCCAGATCCAAACAACACCCACCTGGAGGAATC
>NW_004524583.1:1437910-1448785 GCF_000260255.1 Octodon degus
CCTGTGGGTCATGATTCTGGCTGGGTCTACAGGGTGGATATCAAGGAAATAGCAGTAGCTCAGTCCCACAAGTGACACCTGGCCACCAGTAAGCATCATGGACACTATCCATGTCCATCACATACTAGAACTTTGTGTGATACCCTACCCCCAAACTGTTAGAAGTGTTGGTCATATGTTTGCCATTCCAGTATTTTTGTTATGTTTTATTATTAGTAATTCTTTACTATCATGAAAACCTTTTCTTAGTTGAAATTTTTGTATATATTAGCCTAATCAAATACCATATGAATACTCTGAATTGATCATAGATTCACACTTACGATCCACGACTTTCTGGCCTCTTAGTTGGACTCAAATTTAATTTTAATTTTTGAATATTATTTTGAAATATTTAATTTTGAATTATTTAATATTTAATTTTCTAGTATTCTTTAATTTTAATTTTTGTTTTATGATTTATACTGTTTATTTGACTTACAATCTACTTATAAGACATGGTATGATATTTCCTTCTAGAATTAAAAACTTTTTTTTTGCTCCGAATGCCTTCAGGGCATGCTTGCCTGGCTGGAGTGTTGTGGGGATCGAACTACAGCAACCTGAGGCTGACAGCTTTGTGGAAGCAGCCACTTAAAGGACTGAGCTAGGGCCAGGCCCCTTAGAATTAAAAACTTTAAAAAGTGTATTTCCATTTCACATTGATTTTATATTAGTTTTTTGTCTTTTACATATACACATACATACATATATATGAAAAAATATGTATATAACCTGACATAAGATTGATGCTCTTTTGTAGAAATCTTCAGTGACCTTTTAAATGGGCTTATCTAATATAATTATATTTTACATGGTCCTGCATGACTACCATTTTGAGAGCTCTTTATTCTTTATCCACGACCATACAGCAACTTCTCTTACCTTCTGGATCATGGTCTTTGTTATTTTCTATATGCTATGTCTGGAGGTCTTAGAAAATTTTGAGTTTGTACAACTGAGAAATATTTTACTTTTAGTTTTCAAAGGTATATTTTGTATATATTAGCCTAATCCAAATAACATCAACTCAATTAAAACCACACCTAGACATATAATAATTGCTCAGTATGTAATTCAATGAGGACAGATTTTTTTCAGTCCTTTGAATAAATAAGTCTAATTTCTTATCTACTTACCCTTTTTTTCTAATGGAATAAGACACTATTTAATTTTGTTCTTCCATAGCTATTTTTTTCTATGTATGTGCCTTAATAATTTTTTTCTTTACAATTAGTTTTGGATGCACAATAATTTCATTTTTGTGCATCTTGGTAAGATTTTATTCATATTTCTTGTGCAAAAGGTTCATTTTTCTTGGAAACTTGGTGCTATAATTTTAACTTAATTGAGAAATTTTAAATCTTTATTTTTATCTTTATATTTATTGCCATCCCCATTCTACTTTGAGAATTCTAATTTTATGGATATAAGTTTCTTGATTTTGGCATAGAGTGAACTATTTATATGAGTGATCTATAAACTCTTCTTCATGTTTATTGTAGACAATTTTTATTGTTATATTCATTTAATTTTGTAATTAATTTTTTATAAGGTACAATCTATTATTAATCTCATGTTATGTATTAATTTCAGGAATTTTTTTTTTTGTGGTATCAGGGATTGAACTCAGGACCCTGTGCTTGCCAGGCAAGTGTTTTTTCTACTGAGATATCTCCTCAGGCCCTCAAATATTTTTCTAAAATTAAAAAAAAAGATATCTTAAAAAAATTTCATACATTATGAAATTCATTATTTTTCCAGGTACACATGGATTGTTCAACATATATACATTAATAAATGTAATGTATCACATAAACAGAAGCTAGGGCCAAAATCAAATGACCAACTCAATAGATGCAGAAAAAGTATTTGACAAAAGACAACATCCATTTATATTTTTAAAACAAACCTGAAGAAAATAGATACGGGGAGTCTTTCTCTCAATAGTCACTATCATATTAAATAGCTAGAAGCTGTAAGCTGTTCTTCTAAAATCAGGGACAAGACCAGAATGTCTGCCACATCACTACACCAATTCAATATATTTCTTGAAACTATATTATTCAGAACAATTAGATAAGAGGAGGAATTAAAAAGAATATAAAAAGAAAGCAAAGGAAGAAATAAAACTATGATTATTTGTAGAGGACATGATTCCATAAAGAGAAGACCACAAAATTCCACTAAAAGATGCTTAGAATTGATAACCAAATTTAGTAACACACTAGCAAGACACAGAGTCAGCATTTAAGAATCAATAGTGTTCCTGTATACCAATTCAGTAAGAGAGAAACTAGGAAAATAATACCTGGCACAATGTCATCAAGAAAAATAAAATACTTTCAAATTAACCTAATCAAGGTAGTAAAAGATCTCTATAATGAAAACTATAATATTTTGTGAAGAAAAATTGAAAAGGACATCAGAAAATGAAATGATATCTCCTATTCCTAGATAGCCAGAAGGAATACAACCTAAATGGCTATTATCAAGATTTAATGAAATCCCAATCAAAATACCAATAACGTTCCTCACATAACAAGAGAAAACAATCCTAAAATTCATGTAGGACCAGAAGAGACCTAGAATACTGTTATGGTTTGTGTCTAGTTGTCCCCCCAAAGCCTCATGCAGTCATGGGGTATCTTCTAGAGTTTTTGATTAATTCTTGATCCAGTGCTGAAATTATGGGTGTGAGAGATACACTCACCCTGGGGTGGATAATCTGCATACAAATATAAGGGGGGGGGACAGGCTAGCTAGCTGCTACAGCTGCTGCCCCTCTGGTTGCTCTTTGCTGTTCTCACTGCTATGAAGTGTTGCCCTCTGCCATGTATTGTGCTGCCTTGGAGCCAGCTGAGTATGGACTGAAACCTCCAGCAACTGTGAGCTAAATAAACCTTTCCTTCCTTCATTCTGGGAGTCACGTATTTGTTCTGGCAGCAAGAGAGAAAACTAACTAAGACACATACCAAAAGCAGTTTTGGACAACAAGGGCAAGCCAGTGGGCATCACGATGCCAGATGACTTCTAGTTATACTGTAAACCTATTGTGATAAAAATAGCAGGGTATGGATCACACACACACACACACACACACACACACACACACACACACACACATTCTAGACATACAGATCAATGGAACAGAAGATGCAGAAAGAATTCCAGATGCACTCACATACCTTATCTTTCAAAACAAGGGTTAATGCATTGCTTGAAGAAAGAGAGCATCTTTTAAAAATGATGCTGGCAAAACTGGCTATTCATAAGCTGAAGATTTAACCTTGACTCATTTCTCTCACAATGCACTAAACTAAAATAAAAATGGATCAACAATCTAAAAATTACAGCAGAAAAAATCTACTGGAAGACAAAATAGGTAAAATTCTTGAAGATATAGGGGTAGGCAGTCTTTCTGACAAGAACTCCTGTTGCACAAGTGGTAGTACCAAAAATCAATAAATGGGATCACATTGAATTAAAAAGCTTCAGCACAGCAAAAGAAAAACAAGCAAGCAAGCAAGCAAGCAAACAAACAAACAAAAAAACAGAGTAGAGAGCCAGCCTGAAGAATGGGAAAAAAATTTTCCAGGTACTTTTCAAATGACTAATATCTAAAATACAAAGAAATAAAAGAAAAAAAAATAGAATTCACAAATTAAAGAGTCAATCAAAAATGGACATCTGAAATTAATAGGCATTTATCAGAAGTGAAAATGGCCAATAAGTACCTTTAAAAAAATGCTTAATTTTCCTATCTAGTCCAGAAATGCAAGTGCAAACAACACTGAGGTTCTATCTCATGCCAGAAGGAACGACTCTCTTCAAGAAAGCAACCAGTGACAGCTGGAGAGGCTAAAACGTGTGTGAGTAAGACATTGTGAGTAAGACATTATACTCATTGTGAGTAAGAGTATAAACCTGTACCTATGAAAATCAGTCTGGAAATTCCCCAATAAAGGAAATCTATTTGGCCAGCACTTTCCCTTCAAGGTATCTTCCCCAATGAATTAAATAAATCATATCTGATCAATGCATATTCATGTTTATAGCATCCCATTCATAATAGGTAAATCTTGGAACCAGCCTATTTTTTCATCAACAGATAAATGAATAAAGAAATTGTGATATTTATACATAAGGAAGTATTACTCTACCATTAAAAAGAAAAATTATCATCATGCATAGGAAAATGAGTACACCTTCAGACTATAATGTTAAGTGAAATAAATCACACAAAATTAAATATAGCATGGTTTCTTTTATATGAGATATCTAGTATATAAATAATATAACAAATAAAAGATAGCCAATATAAAAAAGGGGGAGAAAAAGTCTTTGTAGTCCAATACAGACAATGTATCTAGAAGTATACCTTCATTCAATAATTGCTTTATGTGTTTCATAAAAAAATAAAAATAAAATAAAAAATTGAGATTCCACCTCATCCCAGAAAACATGATTATCATCAAGAATTCAGATAACAGCAAATGCTGGTGTGTCTGAGGGATAGAGAAACATTTTTGCATTGTTGGTGGGTGTGTAAGCTAGTACAGCCATTATGGAAATTAGTGTGTAGATTCCTCAAAAACATAAGACAAGAAACCCCATTTGACCCAACTACTTCTCTTCTAGATATTTTCTTGAAGAATCAGAGACACCATATTAAGTAATACATACTTAATACATACATACCCATGTTTGTAGGAGAAAAATTTATAATGGCTAAATCTTGGAAGCAGCCAATATGCCCATCAACTGATGTACTGATAAAGAAAATGTGGTGCATACACTCGGAGGAGTACTACCTTGCCATAAAGGAGTCAGTTGTAAGAAAATGAATACAACTTGAGACCATGATGTAAGCTGGAATGAACTGACACACAAGCTTAAATATCATATGGATTCTCTTATAAGAAAAGCCAAAAATATAAACATAAAGCTAACTTACTGAGAGATACTAGGGGAAGAAAAACATGAAAAGAGGTAGGGGTTTGGAGGAGAGCAGGTAGGGAGAAAAATACAGCCAGGAGGGAAGCAAGAGGAGGGCATGGTAAAAATAATTAATGGATGTACATCCACATGCTGACTCTTCATGTTGGATGCAATCATTATGTTCTGCAACATGTGCTAAGAAAAAGGGCCACTGCGCCTGGTGAGTGAAGAGCCTCGCCGAGGTATCCTGGGTGCCATGAGGGTACTGGGCTTCCTGTCTTTCCTCCTCCACTTAGCTGCTTTCAGCAGCCTGGTTGCTCAGCTCTGGCTCATGCTTGTTCCAGGCACTCTTCTGCTCTGAGGTCCCACTTCGGTCTAGACAGGATGATCCTGAACCTGCTGTCTGGCACCAGGAGGTTTATCTTCCTTGGAGTAGACACTCATGGCACATTCTGATAACTGTGTGAGTTCAGACATGTGATTTCTACGTTTGGGTTGTGGTCCCATCTTAAATCATTTTGCAATGCTGGAGGTCATCGTTTCTTAATCCATTTTTCCCTTTTAGGAAAAGCGTACAATGATGTCATAACATTCTTGTAATAACATCAGCTCAAATACTCTCTGTACACTACACATTGGGTTCCCAACTGCATTTCTACAGTCTAATATCTAGTATACTGTGTGTATATTTGTGTCTGAGCACTAACTTAGACAAAAACGCTTTGCTTTTAGGGAAAAATAGAATTATTTTAAATTCTTTTAGGGAAAAATAATCACAGATTCTTAAAAGACAATCACTGGATATTTGCACTAAAAATAGTAATAAAAAAATCAAGCATGAAATTAAATTTGCAAAACCTTACTCATTGGCTGTCTCTAACACACACACACACACACACACACACACACACACACACACACTCCCCTTATATGGAAAATGGGATTTTAAAAACTGGGCTCTTCTACCAAGATCTAACTGCCTGCTTAGGGATAAGTGTTTTCCCAGGCAAAGTTCTACATCTCACAGGAGCCTGCTATCTGGAAAATGCATTGATGAAGTAATGAGAACACTGCATAGAGGAAGCGCCTTCCACCGAAGGGAACACAGGCTGCTGTTCGTAGCCGGTGACTTCCGCTCTGTGGCTCAGGCCTTTCTGTCCCATTACCTCAGTTTTCCACTAATAGTTGATGATGTGCACTTTCTCGAAAATACTTTATGAGAATATTGGAAAATAAAATGAACTTTATAAAATTATATGCGCTGCTATAAAGTAAACAGAACTCACTAATAATAGACTCTTGGTTTACTTTACATTATCTAAATGACTAAATCGCTAGTGGCTGTCACTACACGATATATTGAGCCAGCAGGATTTTTAATCTCTGTTCACCTAAATCATAGATGTTTCATCCCTTTGCAAGCACCTTCCCAAGCATGTAGTAAAGATGCCTTCTTAAGAGCACATGGGTCAACCATTGAATCAAATGAGCGGAGAGGAAAACTTTCTGAAGCTGTAGGCTGTAGACAACTATTGTACATCCTGAGAGTTAAGAAAACTTTACAGGTACACATTATTTTTTACAGTGCACTTGCAAGCCTGAGAAACTTTGGAGATGAGGAATTTAAACTCTCCACTAGCCTCTTCCCTGAGGTTAAAAATTTCTAACCTGGCATCATCACTTAGCGCTATGCTCTGTTACTTGGGAATAGATTAACAAGACTCCAACAAATTCTTGACCTGAGGCTATGAAATGTTTAGATTGGGGAAAGGAAGATGATGAGAAGGGCTTGTGAAGTCAAAGTATAGTTTAATCTCTGGTGTAGTGGAAGATAGAGAGGACATGGTGTGTGGCAGAGCCACTGAGCAAGGGTCCGGACCCAAGTGGCATGTTCATTTGGATCTTGGACTCCATCCTAGCTCATGCTTTTCTAGACATACCTGTCTTTCTCACAGTCCCAGTGCTCAATAAGGGACCTCACACGGGTAAATGCTTCTCTTTTTCATAGACCAAGTTTCGTCCAAATACAAAGGGTTACACATACAAGACAGAAATCACTTTCGTATTCAGCATAACTCAAGCGCATGGGATAATGGATAAGTGCTTCCCTTAGGTCATAAATAAAGTCCTGTTCCTTGTAGGTTGTCAGGAGCAATTTCCATCTGGCAGCACTCACAAGCATGCGTCTGCCTGTGGGTCAGAGGTGAAAGGGAAGCAACAGTTCACTACAGGCATTGTTTTCATTGGCCCATCATTAAAGATTCAAGAAATCATTCACTGATCGCAGGACAGCTCCTGGAGCCCTTGTGAATCACTCCTTTAGGCAAAGATGAGAGTGGGAGGAGATTCAATGGTATGCGGCAGCATTCCGGGCTTGAATTGAAGCAATGTCTCTGAGAATTTTGCACAGAGGCCCAGCTAGGCTAAAGAAGCTGGGAGGCAGGGAAAATCTAATATCATGGGTGCATTTGGGTGATGAGAAGGCACCGGAAAACATTAAATATCAGGCAGTGGTGTGGACCTTTAATTAGCGTGGATCCACTAACAATCCCAGAGGAGGGATACTAATATTTGTAGCAGGATCTGAAATTGTGGGGGAGGACCTAACTGACTGATGAGCACACACACCCTCTTCACAGCTCCCCAGAAGTCTCTGTAGCTATGATATCTGTTGCTGTTACTCTTGGGGAGGTGGGTGGACATGAAAAAAGAAGAGGGGTCCCCTTGAGGCTGGTTTTAGCATCACAGGTCTTATGACTTGCTTTCTTCCATTCCTCCCACCCCCTCCCCCTGCAAACCCATCACTAGTGTGCTGCTGTTTATAGACAATAATTTCCCTACTTTGATATAAAAATATTTGCTAAACTACAGGTAAGTAACCCAGCCACTGAGTTCCATTTGACTCAAGAGGATTTTTAAAGTTATTTATTTATGTATTTGGCACAGGCTCTTTTCTATGTAGTTTGGACCAATAGTGATCCTCCTGTCTCAGCCTCCCCAGTGCTGGGATTCCAGGTGTGCACTACCAGGCCCTGTTCTGGGGCCAACACAGCATATGGGAAAGGGGATCAAATTCAGGTTCTTGTGCTTGCCAGACAGGTGCTTAGATGACCAAGTTACCTCCCAAACCCCTAACTCAAGAGAACTTTATGTTTGAGTCCCTTATCTTACCTGTATGCATGCCACCAATTCCAAATTCTAGTTCATGTGTGAATTCAATTTTTTTCCCTGGGATCCAGTTTCAGTCAAAATCCCCTAAAACTAATTTAGGTTGTTTCCCTGGATCTTACTTGGGCTAACAACATTACTTAGGCTGTTTTTAACGGAAAAGTACCCACATTTCCTGTATCTACTTGCTTTTTCTTAATTTTCTTTTAGACAATTTCAGTCAGAATCTAGTCTTTTCATCCATTCTCCCCTTCCAAAGTTAACTTTTAAATGTCAGTTTTTATCACATCTTATCAGCTATTACCATTTTGTAACTACTTCTCCTATACAATAAAGCCTAAAATATTACAAAATCAACATCTCTTTAGATAATTTAGTAGCTATAAATCAAAAAGATATTTTAGGGAATAACAGCTAAATCAAAACAGCCTTCCTACTGTCAGTAAGACTGAGGCATCTCCGAGATGGATGAGGATTGAGATGGCGAGTGAAGTCCTGATGACAGTGGGAGTTATTGATTGAGATTTTGCCATATAAAATTTTATATACTTCATATAAACAATTTTATGTAATTTGCCAATAACTAAGTGACTAAGTCTAGAAGTCCCAATAATCACCATAATTTTCAGATAATGAAAATATATTTTTGTGCTTTTTAAAGCTTGAAAGAGATGAAATGATTAGGACCATAAATTAAAAAAAAAAATTAGAAGAACTGATCTTTCCATCCCACTCTTTCACTTTCTCAGG
Source organism: Octodon degus (assembly GCF_000260255.1). Lineage (NCBI taxonomy): Eukaryota > Metazoa > Chordata > Mammalia > Rodentia > Octodontidae > Octodon > Octodon degus. Next base: position 1,446,809 of record NW_004524583.1, read on the forward strand.
AAACCTCCAACCCTCCCATCCAGCCCAAGCTCAGGCCCAGGGAGTGTAGGGGTGAGCTCTTGCATGCCTCTGCACTGGTTGGATTTCCTCGGATCAAGACCAGGCCAGCCCCTGACATGAGGGCCTCTGAAGCCCCAGCCCCTAAGCCAGCCAAGTGAGTGAGAACTTCTGCTTGCTCTTGGGACCATCAGGACCCTCAGATCCATCCCATCCCAGGCTGGGTGAATATGTGGGAGAGCTTCCGGCCTCACTGCACCTGAGGACCTCTCTGGACCAAAACACAGACACCCCACATGAGACCCGCTGCCATGCCCTTGGGACCCCTCCATCCCTCTGGAGCCCCTGCTCCAAAGCCCAACTAGTGAGTGAGAACTTCTGTGACTCTCTCGGGACCCACATATCCAGGCCAATCCCAGACCTGGCTAGTATGAGGGAGAGCTTCTGTGCTCCCCTGGGCCTCCTGCACCAGGGGCACAACAGAGGGGCACCACAGGTTAACTGTTGTGCCAGAGGGACACAACAGGTTCACTTCCAAGGGATTCAGCAGGAAGGAGCTGAACATAACAGCTAGACTCAGGCAGGCATAACTGGATAAACTCAATCTTAATAGATCTGTACCCAAATTTCAGTAGGTGCTAAGGTTATAACTGCACCAAAGCTTTACTCCAAAGGTGAGAGGTCAGTACTATACAAAATGACAAAGAGAAGGAACAAAATGCAATCTCAGGCCCCAAGTCCACCCAGAACAAGAGCAGAGAACATTAGTTCAGCTGAAATGTAGGAATTAGTAGTGTCATAAATAAAGAAACAACAGCAGAAAGGTATAGAGGAACTCAGAGCAGAATTTATTACTGAAACAAAAAAAAGATATCTCTGAATTCATAGCACCTGAAGTAAACAATCAAATACAGAAACATATGGGGGAAACCCAATTCCTATCCAGAAAAAGTGTAGAGGACACTAGCTCAGCTGAAATGTATGAATTAATAGCGTGAGAGTAAATAGGCAAGAGCAGAAAGGTAGAGGAACTCAGAATATAATTAATTTCTGAAAAAAAAAGAAATCTCTGAATTCATAGCATCTGAAGTAAAGAATCAAATACAGAAACATAAGGAGGAAACCCAAACTGAAAAAAAACTGCAGTGAAAGAATTAATAACTGCTTCTAAAGAAGACATTGATAAAAAAAATAGAGGAGATTAGAAAAATGATGGGATCTTTGAATGAGCAATACAGGAAAGAAATAGATCACATGAAGCAGAGTCAAAGAGATACAGAGGAACTAAAAATCTCAATCACAAGCCTGCAAAACCATTTGAGTGAAAGTGTAGATGGAGTTTCAGATCTTGAATCCCTGGTGCAGCTAGTGAAAAGGTAAGAAAGGATCTCTTAAAAACAGCTAGGATGCAGGAAAAAATAATGCATCACCTGCAAGATGATGCAAAGATGAACAATTTGTGACTAATAGACATCAATGAGAAAGGAATCAATACAAATGACATTAAAAAATATGGACAGAAGTAATATCAGAAAAGTTCCCAAATATGAGGAAACAATCTGATATTGAGGTAACTGAAGCATATAGAACTCCAAATAACCTCAACCCAAATAAAAACACACCGAGACATATAATAGTCAAGATCCCAGAAATCCAGCTCAAGAATAATATACTAAAGCTGCTAGAGAGAAGCAGATCACTTTCAAGGGAAAATCCATCAGAATTATGGCTGACTTCTCATCACAGACCATAAAGACAAGAAGAGCATGGAGAAGTGTACTTCAAGTCCTCTATGAAAACAAATTACATGAATACAGGTTGCTTGTCATGACAAGCCAGTTGCTGCTGTGCTGTCTCTCGGGTAGATGGTTGTTCAAAAAGAAGCGAGTGGTGAATGAAAGCAAGAGACAGGAAAAGGAATATTGTGGGACTGTCCTGCTTCAAGGTTGTATATGGTTAGTTTTTTTGACTTATGTGTAA
>NW_004524583.1:1450158-1463977 GCF_000260255.1 Octodon degus
CTAAAGAATTTCATGATGACAAAACTAACCCTACACAGACTAATGCAAGATGTTCTAGAGAAGGAACAAAATGATCAGAACTCCATGAAAAAGAACAGAAGAAATCCACCAAATAGGGAATACAATTAAACACAGGACAAAAAGAAGTACACAACAGCAGGTAAATAACATATCAATTGTAAGTCAACATATCGCAATTATAACCATCAATATAAATGGACTCAATTCACCAATTAAAAGAAACACACTGGCACAACAGATTAGGAAACAAAATCCAGCAATCTATTTTATACTAGACACACACTTAACTCAAAAAGAAACTCATAGGCTGAAAGTCAAAGGATGGAAAACAATAACACATGCCACATCATCTCAGAAAAAAGTAGGGGTAGCAATCCTGTTCTCACACAGTCTCAACTTCAAACCAAGAATGATCAAATGAAATAAAAAAGGCCACTATAAACTGGTTTGGGGAAAAATTCAAAAGGAAGAGGTAACACTCATAAATATTTATGCACCAAACATGGGAGCACCCAACTATATAAGACAACACTTAATGGACATGAAAAATCCAATATCCAATACCACAATCTTATCAGGAGACCTTAACACCCCCTTATCCCAAAAAGGTAGGTCAACCAGACAAAAGAAGTAGAAGAACTGAATGAGAGCTTGGAACAAATGGACTTGGTGGACATATACAGAGTGGTCCACTCTACCATAGATGAACACACATTTTTTTCAGGTGCATATGGGTCATTTTCTAAAATAGACCACATACTAGTCCATAGGTCATGCTTAAGTATATGCAAGGAAACAGAAATTATCCCATGCATAATATCCGAACACAGTGCAATGAAACTGGAAATAAATGACAAAAGAAAGCAGAAAACCCTTCTAAATACATGGAAATTAAACAACACCTTACTGAGCAATCAATGAGTCACAGATGAAATTCAACAAGAAATTCAACAATATCTAAAATTCAATGAAAATTCAACCACAACTTAACGAAATTTATGGGATACGATCAAAGCAGTTCGCATAGGGAAATTCATAGCTGTGAACTCACACATTAGGAAAACAGAACAGGAACAAATAAACACCTTAATGCTGCACCTCCAACATCTAGAAAAGGAAGAGCAAACCAAAACCAGAGAACAAAGATGGGAAGAAATCATAAAGATTAGAGCACAGATTAATTCAACTGAGAGGATGAAAACAGTTCAAAGATTAATGAATGAAAAAACTTGTTCTTTAAAAGACTAAATAAAATCTATAAGTGCCTAGCTAACATCATCAAAAAGAGGAAAGAAAAAATTCAAATCCAAGCATTAAGGAATGAAAAGGGTGCAATCACCACAGACCCAGTGGAAATTCAGAAGATTATCAAGAGTTACTTTGAGAATCTTTATACTCACAGAATAGAAGACACAGACAAAATGGACAGATTCACAGAAAGGTACAAATTACCAAAACTGAATCAAGAAACTATAACTACTCGCAATAACCCAGCAACAGCCAATGAAATACAAAATGTAATAAAAAGTCTGCCAACAAAGAAAAGTCCAAGTCCGGATGGATTCACAGCTGAATTCTACAAGAAATTTACATACGATATAATCGCTACACTCCTCAAACTCTTCAATGAAATTGAATAGAAAACAGTTCTCCCAAAATCATTCCTGAAAGCAAGGATTATATTGATACCAAAACCAGGGAAAGACACAACCAAAAAATAGAACTACAGGTCAATCTCCCTCACGAACACGGATGCAAAAATGTTCAATAAAATACTAGCAAATAGAATACTGTAAATCATCAAGAAGATTACACAACATGACCAGGTAGGATTCATTGCAGGGATGCAAGGCTGGTTCAATAGTCGAAAATCTATAAATATAATACAGTATGTCAATAAAGCAAAATCAAAAAATCACATGATCATCTCAGTTGATGCAGAAAAGGCTTTTGACAAAGTCTAGTACTCATTCACATTCACAGTCCCACAGAAATTTGGAATAGAAGGCCTCTACTTCAACTTGATAAAAGCCATCTATGACAACCCAATGACTAATATAATTCTAATTGGGGAAAAACTGAAGTCTTTTACTCTCAGATCTGATAAAAGACAAAGATGTTTTTGATCACTCCTGCTACTCAATATAGTTCTGGAATCATTAGCAAGAGCCATTAAACAAGAGGGAGAAATAAAAGGAATAAAAGTAGGTAAAGAAGAAGTTAAATTATCATTATTTGCAGACGACATGATACTTTATTTGGAAGACCCAAAAAACTCCACCAAGAGGATACTGGAATTTATATATAAATTCAATAGCATAGCAGGATACAAAGTCAATACCGAAGCATTCCTCTACACAGATAACAAACACACTGAAAGGAAAATTAGAGAAACAATATCTTTCACAATAACACTGAGGAAAATGAAATACATTGGAATTCATCTAACTAAAGAAGTCAAAGATCTTTTCACAGAAAATTACAGTACTCTTGAAAAAGAGATCATAGAGGATTTCAGAAAATAGAAAGGTATTCTCTGCTCCTGGATAGGAAGAACCAACATTGTGAAGATGGCCATGCTCCCAAAATTGTTGTACAGATTTAATGCTATCCCTATCAAACTACCACCAATATACCTCCCAGACTTAGAGAATTCATGCCTAAAATTTATTTGAAACCAGAAAAGACCTAGAATAGCAAAGACAATCCTGGCCAACAGAGAAAAGGCAGGAGGCACTACAATACAAGACTTGAAATTATACTACAAGGCTACTGTGATAAAATCAGTATGGTATTGGCAACAAAAGAGACCTGAGGATCAATGGAATAGAGTAGAAGATGCAGAGGCCTCTATGAACACACTCAGCCACAGGATCTTTGACAAAGGGACCAAACATGCTTACTGGAAGAAAGATAGCCTCTTTAACAAATGGTGCTGGAAAAAATGGCTCTCTACATGCCGAAAACTAAAGCTTGACCTTGGTCTATTACCATGCACTAAGCTAAAGTCAAAATGGATTAAAGATATAAACATTAAAACAGAAACACTAAATCTCCTGGAAGAGAAAGTAGGAGGAACTCGTAAAGACATAGGAGTTCATGAACAAAAATCCAATTGCATGGGCAATACTTGAAAGAATTAACAACTGGTATCACCTCTTATTGAGAAGTTTATGCATGTCCAAATAAATTACCAAGAAAGTGAAAAGACAACCCAAAAATTTTGAAAAAATCTTAAGTAATAAACACTTAGACAAAGATTCTGCTCTCTAGAATTTATAAAGAACTAAAAAACATTAAAACCCCTAAATTTAAAAGCCCAATCCAGAAATGGGCATCTGAGATGAACACACACTTCTCAGAGGACAAAATTAAAGAAGTGAATAAATATATGAAAAAATGCTCCACATCACTAGCCATCCATGATATGCAAATTAAAACAACATGGAGATACCATCTCACCCCAGAAGGAATGGCTATCATAAAGAAATGAACAAACAACACATGTTTGAGAGACTGTGGGGAAAAAGGAACGCTTCTCCACTGCTTTTGGGAATGTAGACTGGTACAACCATTATGGAAATCAGTGTGGAGACTCGATAAAAAACTATGACTGGAAATCCCATTCAAGCCAGCTATCCCCCTACTGGGAATTTTCCCAGAGGAACTGAAAACATCATATCATAGTGATATATGTGTACCTATGTTTATAGCAGCACAATTTGTGATAGCCAGATCTTGGAAACAACCAGAATGCTGGTCATTTGAGGAATGGTTGAAAAGATGTGTTATTTTTATACAATGGAGTATTACTCAGTTACAAAGAATGATAAACTTGAAGCCTTCATATTTAAGTGGATGCCACTAGAAGATATACTTATAAGCAAAATAAGTGAGACCTCATGTGTAAATATCATATAGTCTCCCTAGTATAAGTAACCAAAAGAAGAAATACAAATAGAAAGTTATAACATCATTAAAAAGAAAGTGAAAACTTGAAGATTGGACAACGAGGAGAGGGCAAGGAGAAAAGCTGGGGAACATGACGGGAGCAAAGCCATACATTTATATGCACAAGATGGATAAGACAATGATCCTGAGAAACATCAGCAGTTTTTTGAAACTAGCAGTTAATTGGTAGGATTCTCAGCCTGACTAACTATACATGCTGATACCTGTGAATCAAGCAACTGCACTGAAGATAGCAATGTGTAATGGAAGGTTCACCCTTGGAATGTCTGTTATTCTGGTCTTCTAAGTACGTACTTCTTGTCATGACATAACAATTATTGCCATACTCTCTCTCAAGTAGTTCTTCTTTGTTTTTTTTTTTAAATAAAGGGTAATAGATAAAAAAAGACACAAGAAAAAATAATATCACAGGACTGTCCTGCTACATGCTGAATATGGTTAGATTTCTAAATTTCTGTGTAAAAATATGCAAGTTTTTATTCCTATTTTTTAAATTATTTTTTTCTTCATATTCTGTAGGGACGTAATCTAACATATCAATATTTGGTGGAAAATACCTGTTCTATGTTATGCCTAAGATGTTTGACATTTAGACAGATACTTAGGGTAAACTGAACTGCATATGTTACAGAGTAATAATAAGCTTCTCTTCTGGAGGGTTAACAACTTAAGTTTGAAGATCAAAAATTAGAGAAAAGGAAGGGCTGCAAGAATCAAAGCAGAAGTAAAAGAGAAAACATAATGTGTTCTTTGAAACCTAAAATGGGAAAAAACTAACTTCTAATTCATAATGTAGAATCCACTTTAGTAGATCACAATTGCCATTTCTTCCTACACACACACACACACACACACACACACACACACACACACACACACACACTGCAAGGAGAATAAACAGAAATCAGGAGTGAGAATGTCATTCATTTTTTACTGTGTCATTGTTTTCCGTTCCATATTGTCATTACCTGTCAATCAGAGATCATTATAATACCTTTTTTTTACAATAGAAAAGTATAAAAACAAGATATATAAAGTAAAGCCTATTAATATGCTGAGCTGTGAAAGGCTTAAGTCAACAACTTCTGTGGATAACCCACTACTATTGTGGACTGCTGGACTGTGTTGGATTATTTTGCTGAATTCACGTACCTATAGTATTTAGTTACCAATGGAATACCCATGTCTGACAGGACTAAACAAAAAAAGGGGATACAAAGGAAGGACCATTTTGTATTTGTATATACAGAATAGTTAGGATAGATATACAGCTACTTTTGCTTAATTCAATGAGAAGAAAATTTGTATTAATAGTGTTTGGATAGGATATTCTGTCTGCATCTTATACTGTGGATAACCACTAAGAAGATAACAATGTACAATGTATGAATTATTTAAACTGTCTCATTGCTATTTGTTTCTCAATAATAAAAAAAATTACAAAGGCAAAAAAAAGAAAAGAAAAGAACTTCTGTACTTCTGCTCATAGTGAAAATGCCTGTTCATCACTCTGTGTTTTGTTTCCAGACACTAGTCTTGCTGGTTTATTGACAACAACTCACAAGTGTATTCAGTGAAATATGAAAGAATGATAAATGATTACAGATGTCTTTTCCCTGACATCAAGCAGTAAGACCAGGACCCGTGAGGACTCGCAGCTTTCTTCTGTTTGTTGTACCCAAACCTCTCTGTGTATCAAGTCTGGAAGAAAAAAAATACTAATACCTTTAAAGACCTTTAACCTTTCTGTACACAGGTTCCCTGTCTCAAATCAGAAGCACTGCCCTCTACCTGATGGAAGTAACCAGATGGAAAGCCCTGGGGCCTATGGCCAGAGGGATGTGACATTTGAAGTTGGCACAAACAGAAGAAGAAAATCCATGGCCACAGTGCTCCTTAGGGATTAAGTCTCAAGAGTATCTATTCCCCTGTTAGGATCCCAAGAAAAGTCTATCAAGCAAGTGAAAGCCTCATCGTAATCCACCATAGTTCAGGAAAATTTTGGGTTTGTTAAGGCAGACTATTTCAAATATGGTGAGCAACGTTTAGAGCAGTTGTCAAATTGGGCCTTCAGAACATCTTTAAACCCTCTGAAATTATAGGCAAAATGTTCCATATATATATGAATTTTGGTAAAGTTCCTTGGGTTTCATCAGATTCTTTTTCTCCCAATAGATTCTTAAGATTACTGAATCAAATTATTTAATAATCACTTTTCATGGTTTATAAAGCAGTTATACTTTGTCTCGTTTGGTCTATACAAAAATACTGTGAAAAAGGTATAATGATCTCTGATTGACAGGTAATGACAATATGGAACTGAAAAGAATGACACAGTAAAAAATGAATGACATTCTCACCCCTGATTTCTCTTTATTCTCTTTGCAGCATGTGTGTGTGTGTGTGTGTGTGTGTGTGCGTGTGTGTGTGTGTGTGTAGGAAGAAATGGCAATTGTACTTTACTAAAGTGGATTCTACACTATGAATTAGAGGTTAGTTTTTTCCCATCTTAGGTTTCAAAGAACAGATTATGTTTTCTCTTTTATTTCTCAGTTTTGATTCTTAAATACAGGCAAGCTCTGGTCTTTAGTTCAGGTCCTGATGCCCCCAGAGTGTCTAGCTCAGTGGAGTAGGTTAAGAACTAGTAAGAGGATATCTTTTGATTTGGTTTGAGCCTTAACTTCTATATTAATGTCATCTAATATATCCTAAATACATTTCTTCTTCTTACAAAGATAACTAAAACCATAGTGATTTCTGGATCAATAATCTTTTCTAAATGCTTATTCTGCTTGATATTGGAGACTCATTTTCTCATTTGAAATCTGATCCTAGCAAAGGGCAAAGTAATTTTATGGATAGATTTTGAACTGAGAAGTACTCTTTCTATAAGTCTTTCTCAGGATAAACCGGTAGAGAGGGAAAGGGAAAGGAGGAAAACAGCCACTTGGCTGGCGTTTCTAGAGCCATTACTTTCCTGGGTCTCCCTCTAGCAGTGTTTGGGTTCATCTTTTTCCTCCCCTGCACAGCCCTGGTGGAACACCACGACTTTCTCCCACTTTTTGGGCAATGCATGGATCAGAACTAAGGAGCTTAAAACACGGCTGTGGCACAGTGAGCTTGTGCAATGTTCACCATCTGTCTGCTGAGGAGCTGCTGCACTCTAACATTATTTGGAAGCCAAATGTTAGGCTTTTATGGCTATCCACTAAAAGCATTTCCGTTGGTCATGGTTGCTGGCATATTCTCTGGAGTTCTGAGGAGAGTGGGCCTCATGACCTGTCTCGGTCTTTCAATTCTCAGAGTCTGTGTTTCTGCAATTTCTCTTCATGATGGCATCACTGGAGGATTAGTGTGTCCTCACTCAGCAAGTAGAAATTAAAGTTTGAAAGAGGGACTCTGACTAATCAAAGGCAAGAAGGTCAGGGTCTAAATCTGAGGATGTGCACATGTTTCCTGGTCCTTGAGGTCAGCATTGCTCTGAGTTGTGACTGCAGGAGGAATCCTGAGAGGTCTCGCTAAAGGTGCCTCTCAGAGTCCAATCTGAAGACAATACGGCACAAATAGTATCCCTGGAGTTGAACAGTGCTGTTGCTCTGCCTCAGTTACCTTAATTTCACTACAAAAAAATTCCTGGCATCTGGAAATAGAATGGTCATGGAGATACTTTTATCTAATTATTTTATGAAATCTTCAAAATTCCATCTCAGTATACATATGCTAGCACAGAAATATCATGGATAAAGGGGCTAGGTTAGAAATAGGAGTGATAGGCATTTTATAAGCCACAAAACAAACCATGTTTAACCCTGAGGTATAAAAAGGTACACAGTGACAGGCCCATGACATAGCTCAGCAGACTAATCCTGCAACCTAGTCCAGGAGTGGTAGCACATGCCTGTAATTCCAGGGCTGGGCAGGCTGAAAACAGGAGGATCACTATGAGTCCAAGCTGCATAGTGAGACCTTGTACCAAATACATAAATTAAAAAAAAAGGTACTTGGTGAGAAAGGCACCAACAAATAGAGGATGGAGGAAAGGAGGAGAAAGGGAAGTAAATAAATTAAGCTGTGTCATGTACATGTGCCAACTTCCTGCGATGAATGTAACCATTATGTACTGCAACATGTACTAACAAAAAATTAAAAAAAATTAAAAAGTATAAAAGACTATGCCATTTTATTTTGCATTGTACCTTTGTTTTTCTTTGTGGGGGGTGTGGTTTGGAGCCAGGGATTGAACTCAGGCCCTTATGCTTGCCAGGCATTTGCTTATTCAACTGAGCTATCTCCCCAGCTCCTTGTACCTTTGAAAAAATAGTTTTGATAAGAATTTCAGATGTTGGTATTCTTTCTATCAGTTGTGTTAAGAGTGATCCCGAGTGGCTGTCAATGCTTCCAGAAGTTAACATATCTCTGTTCACAGGACCAGTATGTCACACATTGTGCCAGGGTCAGCCCCCAGCAGTCAAGTGCTTGAAAAGCCCTAATGGCTTCGTTAGAGTCTCTCTGGATCCCTGTGAGGTGGAGGCTGTTATCTACAGTATACAAACAGAAAGATGGCCTCTTAAGAGGTTTGTAACTTGCCCAAGGTCATGCAGTTTAAGAAGTGGCAGAGATTAAGTGCATAAAACTGCCATTAACAGAGCATCAAACTGCTTCCTTTCTACTTTGACATGATATATATATATTTGAGCAAATAGACCCATAACCACCTGTCTATATCTGTTGGGGCTACTAATACAAAAATATTATAGATTGCAGGCTTAGCAGTACCAGAAAGTTATTTCTCACATTTCTATAGAGTAGAAATTTGGAGCTCATGACTGGCAACTCTGGTGTATGGTGAGGCCATTTCTTGGCTCTTAGATGGGGCTTTTTTCACCACATCCTCACATGAGGGAAGGTGCTAGTGAGCCCTTAGAGGCCTCTTTCATCAGGGCCTGACTGAAGTTGTGAGAGCTGTCATCTTCTAGTGACTTCACTTTGGGGGTCAAGATTTAATATATGAATTTGGGGAATGCAGACATCCAGACCACAGCACTACTTCTTTACCTGTAGTATGGAAGTATGAAAATCATACCAAGAAAGCAGAGCCTACTATGTATTCGAGATTACCTCATAAAATTATTAAATTATTTGCCCCTTGTAAAATGCCTCAATGAATTGTCAGTGACAAGCCCCATTCACACATGAGGAAACCAAGACAAAGAGAAGCTGAGGAACTTATCTAAGGTCACCCAGAAAGCAAGCAGCAGAGCTGGAATCCAGGTGAGGCTGTTAGGCTCCAGATACTGTGAGCTCATCCCTGTATTATAGCACTTTGTCATAGAAGTAAGCCACTCAAGGAAAAGGCTAGGTGCTGTTGAGACACCTCCAGGAGCATTTTAGACACAGTGTTTGAAAAGCTGACTTGCTAGAGAGAAGAATGCTAGGGCGGCACTGAAGCAAGCTGCTAATGTCCTCAATTACTATTGCCCAGATGCCTTGTGTGCCCCTCTCTAGGTGGGTTATAAAGCAGAGGCTGTGGCTTCATGCCTGTTGCTGGTGCTATCTGTGGGAGTGCTGAAATTGTGCAGTGCTGAGCCAGGAAAACGGAAGAAGGCTCTGAGATCTACAGATCATTTCTCACCTGGATGGCTCATGTTCATCTTTCCTTTTTCTTTTCCTGCTTTGTAGTCACTGCTCTCCTGTTTCAGAAAACTGGAATTAATTCTTAGGAACCAAAGGGTTTTAAATCCGTAATGTTTATGAATTTGCTGAGAGTACTGGGAATGGGACTTCTGTTTTGCACATGAAGTCATATTTTAACCCAAACCAAAATTTAAAAAAAAGAGATTATTTGAGAGTCTGCAGGGATCAGAGCTTGGTATTGTGTTACAGAAATTTTCCATTTCAGAACAAGCTACATACAGCAATACATGTGCCAAAAAAGGCTAAGAGAGACTCCAGGAGGGCTGGAGAAAAAATACCTCTCCCTTGAATCCTGAGGAGTGGGGCCAGGCTCTTGGGAGGGTTGTCCAGAGGATCTCATCAGATCACACTTGGATGTTTGGGGCTAGGATGATGACAATAGATGGTATCACATGGCATAACTTCAGAGCACTCCTGGGGATGCTATTCGATACAGTACTTAACCTCTCAGAGCATCAATTTCTGAAAAGAAGATAAAACTTTAAAACGTTTGGAGGACTAAAAACATCATACTGGCAACTGCATGACAATATGATGGTAATGCCAGTTACATAATTATTAAGCATTACTTGCTGTTGCGGTAAAGCTTCCTAAACATTATCTCATCAGATGTCCACACCAACCAGATGAGATCAGATGTATTATTTTTCCAACTTTATAGTGAGGAAACTGCAGCTTAGAAGAACAAGTGATTAACTGGAACAAGTCCATAAGCTTAGGTGATAGACTGGGGTCTCAAATTCAAGAGCAGTCTGGCACAAAAACCCACGCAAGAACAGGTCCTGGCCTGAATCTGTAAATGAGATGGAGTTATGGAGGGCATCTACTGTGGGATAAAATGTGCTGTCTGACATCTTATCCTGTCTTTTAACAGTATCCTTTCCAAGTTAAAATGAAAGCGCTTATTTTTTTAACAAACAGTGTTCTGGTTTTCCACTATTTAGTCTTGAAAGTGTGGTGTCCCAGACCAAAATCATCTGGACACTTGTTAGAAACACAGCTTCTCTCACCTGTCCAGACCTACTGACTCAGGGCCTCCAGATGTGGGGCTCATCCATCCGTATTTGAGAGAGCCCCATAAGTAACAGCTAACATTTGACAGTCACTGGCCTTGGGGTAGATAAATGAGAGTTAAATCAGGAATAGCAGCCTAACTAGGATTCTTAGCAGCTGCTGGTGACTCATTCTCTCTTGTAATTCCCTCCTGAGTTGTGTCCTTTTTAGGATAAAGGATTTGCTCATGTCCCTGTCTTGGGTGATGCACCTCGGTAACAGCATCCATTTCTTTTTGAATCAAGGCTGCTTACGAGGAGGCTGAGCCCCATCTATCAGCATGTGTAGCCAGAGCCCGCTTCTGTTTTTGGAACAACTTGTTACATTTCCAGTGTGGATGATTAGCTTTGAGTTACCCTCCCTGCCAGAAGAGGAAAGAGAATGCTGAGTAAAACTGTCATGCTAGCTTGGATGGGCCAATTGCAAAACTGGGATTAGGATCCAAATATGCTTAGCTTTAAAGGTTCCAAAAAGTGCATGGGTGAGCCATGACGAACTCTGTCCCTTTTCCCCAACATCCTACCTACAATTTATCACATATGGTAAAACATTAAAATTGAAGATGGGGAAAGCCATTGCTCTCATTGTTAATGTGACCTCTGACTCAAATGCAGTCCATGTAGTGTGAAGTCATGGGGAGTGGGCACAACACAGTTTGTTCCATTTCTTAATCCCCTTCCCCTGCCTTCCCTCCATCTGCCTCCAGTTCCCTTCTCCTCATTTACACTGTTGATACTATTGATCTTTGCTCATATTTACAACATGCAATGTTTACATTCATCAAGTTTGGTCTGCTCGTCCTCACCAGTCCCATATCCTCTGAGGGATAAACCCAAACTGTACGCACATCACACAAATAAGAACAGAGGAGGTTGCTGCCTCTGAGTAAATTCTCCAGAGGCTGGTGCAAGATGGGTCTCCCAGTCCAACACAAACCTGTCTTTTAATAACCATGTAAACATAACTTTCCATAAAAACAACTCCAACTTGGCTGGCTTGCTGCCAAAGCTTTGCTTGTTGTAAGATGCTGCTTTTCCTAATTAAAAAATAGTGAGAAATTTTATTTGACTTTGTTAGCAAAAAAGGAAAACATGGTTAATTTAGCCTCTTTGGAGTAAAAATATTTTTCTTTTGTCTCAACCAAGATTCACTAACATGAAGTTCTGGTTTGAGGGGTCACTGGATTCTGTCCAACATCTCCAAATAAGGTAAAGTAAAAATGTTTAAAACCTAATGTGGATTCTGCTGACAGAAACTGTTTTTGAATTTCAAAAGAGTTTTGCTCAGTGTTTTATGCTGCTATCTGGTCTTATTTAATTCACTACAAACATACTGCATGAGCACACGACATCAGCTTGTGCTAGCAATGTGCAAATTAGGGCAAAATATATTCTGTGCACTATAGCCTGACCTAAGAGAAGGGGAGACTGCTTAACCCTGTCCTCCTGAGATGATTTAACAGAAGTATTAATAGACCAAATCTACTACAGAAGAAGAAACTGAGACTTCTCATGGTTTGCTCTCTTTGACAGATACACTCAATTTCCTGCCCCTAAAGTCTTGTCCTACAAATTGCATGCTATTGCTTTAATAAATCAACAATATTTTCAGCAAATGGTTGATAGCCACTGAATTATAGTCTGATGGTTGGGAATAAAATGTTTGGAGATAAGCTCATATCCAAAATACGGTTTTATCTCTTCTTACTGGTGATGTGCTCTTGAAAGTGTTATTTCACCTCTCTGGAACATTTTCTTCAGCTATAAATTTAGGACAAAAATTTCCTCCTCATAGAGTTGTGTGAAGACTGACATGCAAAATGTTCAATGTTTTTTAAAGCTCAATTGGTACAATCAGTAAACCCACATACTGCAGAAATACTACTGCATACAGGCATAGCAGACATACATAATCCCTATGCAGGATTCTAAGTATTTGTTGGCCAAGAATTTCTATGATGAAACCAAATCCACAATGCGATCTTATCAGGAGGAAGGATCAATGGGAGGTGATTAGGTCTTGTCAGTGCTTCCCTCATGAACAGGATTGATGCCCTTATGAAAGAGGTTCCAGAGAGCAAGTTCACCCTCTGAGTCTGGGAGGACAAGGTGAGAGGATGTCACCTGAGAACCAGAAATGGAGCCCCTCCAGATATTAAATATGCTGGCCTCTTGATTGCAGACTTTCCAGCCTCCCTTCCCACAGCTGTACTGTTCATAAGCTTCCAAGTTCATGGTGTTTGTGCACAGCAGCTCAAACAGACAAAGCCCTCAGTCATTGAGAAATACGTGCATTATTGGGCGGGGTGCATGGGTATGGTTAGGAGCACATGGACGCTATAGAATTACATTTTTTTCTCTAATTACCTCTGGAAAGCAGTACATTTTCTCTTTACTCCTTCCTGAAAATAAAAATCAGTGTGAACATCCTGATTCATTCCTGGCATCCTGGATATCACATGCTACTGGCAGCCTAGGTCCCAAGTTAGCAGGCTCTGTTAGCAAGTAGGGCACTGCTCGCTGCACATGTGTGTATACCAGCATCTAGTGAATTATAAAAGCTGTTGAATCACTCTTCCTATAAATAAAATCCCATGGAAAATTTCAAGCCAGAGATTCTTCAAGCTGCACCATCAATAACAACTGAAGACAAAAAGCATTTGGAATATTTTGTTGAAAATTATTTAATTTTCAACAAGGTCCCAAGTTCAATCTCCAGTACAGAAAAATTAATAAACTCAGACTCTGGTATTTAAAATATATGTGTTTAATAAGTAAAAAGTAAACAATTAATGTCGTGGAATTGTATCTACTTAAGCTTTACAAACAATGTTTCATTAAGGTGTTTTATAAATGCAATATTCAAAAAGTGGAAAAGTTGTGAGAAAAAAATTGACAGAATTTTTAGAACTTATTGGGATATTAATACACATATTTTTCCTTTAAAAAACAGAAACAAACCTATCACACATGTGTACACATGATAAATATTTAGAAAGCCCCACAGACCAGAAGAATGGGGAGGAGAGAGAGAGAGAGAGAGAGAGAGAGAGAGAGAGAGAGAGAGAGAGAGATTGAGA
>NW_004524583.1:1464346-1469146 GCF_000260255.1 Octodon degus
CAAGCCAAGGCATGATGCATGAATGAGACCCTGTGGCCCCCCAGAGCATCCTTCCCACAAGCCCACTGAGTGAGTGAGAACTTCTGCTGCATTCTCTGGACCCCTCAGACCCAGGCCAAGCTCAGGCCTGGGAAGTGTGTGGGAGAGCTTCTGTGCTGCCCTGTGACCCCTGGACCCCTTCAGATCCAGATCAGGCCTGGCATACAGGCTTGGGGTGAAACTCTGCAGCTGAAGTCCCAGAAGAGAGACTAGAGGCCAGAATCACCCAAAAAATCCAGGGCAGAACATCTTGCCAGAGGGGCAAAACAGGTTCATTTCCAAGGGCTGCAGCAGGAAGGAGCAGACCACAGCAGCTAGATCCAAGTCAGGCACAACTGGATTAACTCAAGCTTAATAGATCTGCACCCAAATTTCATTAGGTGCTGAGGTTATAACTGCACCAAATATCTACACCAAAAGTCAGAGGATGGTGCTTTACAAAATGACAAAGAAAGGGAGAAAAATGCAATATGAGGCCCTAAGCCCACACAGAAAAAGTGCAGTGGACACTAGCACAGAAGAAATTGGGAATCACACAGCTGAAATGTCTGAATCAATAGCATCTGCTGTAAAGAAACAACTGCAGAAAGGTATAGAAGAACTCAGATCAGAAAAAAATCTCTGAAATGAAAAAAAGAAATCTCTGAATTAACAG
The DNA here is from genome assembly GCF_000260255.1 of Octodon degus. Classification (NCBI taxonomy): domain Eukaryota; kingdom Metazoa; phylum Chordata; class Mammalia; order Rodentia; family Octodontidae; genus Octodon; species Octodon degus. The sequence continues at coordinate 1,465,041 of NW_004524583.1, forward strand.
CATCTAATGTAAAAAATCAAATGCAGAAACATATAGAGGAAATCAGATGAGAAATAATCTCTGTAGTAAAAGAATTAATAACTGCTTCTTAAAAAGACACTGATAAAAAATAGAGGACATTAGAAAAACCACAGAGGGGCTGGAGAGATGGCTCGGTGGTCTAAAGCACCTACTTAGAACAAGCTTAGCAAAGCATCAGGGACCACGGTTCGATCCCCCAGCACCACATGCCAGCCAGCCCCGCCCCCTGGTGGGCTGAGCTGGCCACACACACACACCCCCCCTCTCTCTCTCTCTCTCTCTCTCTCTCTCTCTCTCAAATAAATAAAAAAAAAAATTAAAAAAAAAAGAAAAGAAAAACCACAGAATCCTTCAATGAGCATATAGGAAAGAAATAGCTCACATGAAGCAGAGTAAAAAAGATATAGGGGAACTAAAAATCTCTATCACAAGCCTGCAAAACTGTTTGAGTGAAAGTGAAGAGAGTTTCAGATCTTGAAGATGCTGGTGCAGCTTGTGAAAATGTAAAAAAAGAGCTCTTAAAAATAACTAGGATGCAGGAAAAAATAATTCATCACCTGCAAGATGATGCAAATATGAACAATGTGAGACTAATAGGCATCAATAAGAAAGAAGGTGTCAATACAAATGATATATAAAGAATACAGACAGAAGCAATAGCAGAAAACTTCCCAAATTGGAGGAAACAATCTGATATTGAGGTAACCAAAGCATACAGAACTCCAAATAACTGCAACCCAAATAAAACACACTAAGACATATAATAGTCAAGATCCCAGAAATCCAACACAAGAACGGTATACTGAAAGCTGCTAGAGAAAAGAAACAGGTCATATTTAAAGGTAAACCTATCAGAATAATGGCAGACTTTTCTTCAGAAACCATGAAGGCAAGAAGAGCATGGAGCAGAGTACTTCAATGAAAACAAATTCCAGCCCAGACTACTATACCCTGCAAAACTCTCTTTCAAGTTTGATGGAGAAGTGAAATACTTCCATGCCAAAGAACAAGTAAAGAATTTCATGATGACAAAGCACATGCCTATACAGACTACTTAAAGATGCTCTAGAGAGGGATGAAAATGATCAGAACTGCACAGACAAGAACAGAAGAAATCCACTAAATATGGGAAACAATAAAACAAAGGAGAAAAATGTGTAAACAAGAGAAGGTAAATAACATGTCAATCATAAGTCAATACATCTCAGTTACAACCATCAATGTAAAGGACTCAATTTACCAATTAAAAGAAACACACTGGCACAGTGGATTAGGAAACAAAATCCAGCAATCTGTTTTATACTAGAAACACACTTAACTCAAAAAGAAACTCATAGGCTGAAAGTCAAAGGATGGAAAACAATACTACCTGCCCCAAAACCTCAGAAAAGAGCAGGGGTAGCAATCCTGTTCTCACAGTCTCAACTTCAAGTCAAGAATGATCAAATGAAATAAAAAAGCCACTATATACTGATTAGGGAAAAAATTCAAGAGGAAGAGGTAACACTCATAAATATGTATGCAACAAACATGGAAGCACCCAAATATATAACACAAATCTGAAGGGACATGAAAAGTCTAATATCCAATACCACAATCTTAACAGGAGTCCTTAATGCCCCCTTATCCCAAAAAGAAGGTCAATCAGACAAAAAATTAGCAAAGAAGTAACAGAACTGAACTAGAGCTTGGAACAAATGGGCTTAGTGGACATATACAGAGTGTTCCACCCAAACACAGCCGAATACACACTTTTCTCAGGTGCACATGGGTCATTTTCTAAAATAGACCACATACTGGTCCATAGGTCATGCTTAAGTATATGCAAGAAAACAGAAATTATTCCATGCATATTATCTGACCACAGTGCAATGAAACTAGAAATAAATGACAAAAGAAACCAGAAAAACCCCATAAATAATTTAATTTGAACTGTGACCCATTGGTTGCTGAGTAGAGTGTTGTTCAATTTCCAACCACAGACCAAGTGGAAATTCAGAAGATTGTCAATTGCTCCTTTGGGAATCTTTAGGCTCACAGAATAGAAGACACAGAAGAAATGGACAGATTGCTAAAAAGGTACAAATTATCAAAACTGAATCAAGCAACTATAACAACTCTCAATAACCCAATAATAGCCAATGAAATATTAAAAATAATTTTAAAAAACCCTACCGAACATGGAAATTCCAGGTGTGTATGGATTCACAGCTGAATTCTACAAGAAATGTATGGAAGATATAATTCCTATACTTCTTAAACTGTTCAGTGAAATTGAAAAGGAAGCAATCCTTCCAAAATCATTCCTGGAGGAAAACATTATACTAATACCAAAACCAGGGAAAGACACAACTAAGAAAGATAACTATAGGTCAATCTCCCTCATGAACACAGATGCCAAAATCCTCAATAAAATCCTAGCAAATAGAATACAGCAAATCATTAAGAAGATTATACACCATGACCAAGTAGGATTCATCCAAGGGATGCAAGGATGGTTCAATATACTCAAATCTATAAATTAATACACTATATCAATAGAGCAAAATCTAAAAACCACATGATCATCTCCATTGATGTAGAAAAGGCTTTTGACAAAGTCCAACACTCATTCATGTTCAAAGTCCTACAGAACATTAGAATAGATGTGCTCTACTTCAATCTGATAAAAGCCATCTATGACAACCCAATGGCTACCATAATTCTAAATGGGGAAAAACTGATACCTTTTACTCTCATGTCTGGTACAAGATAAGGGTGTCTTCTTTCACCACTCTTATTCAATATAGTTCTGGAATCATAAGCTACAGCCATTACGCAAAAGGGTGAAATAAAAGGAATAAGAATAGGTAAAGAAGTTAAATTATCATTAGCAAATGACATGATACTTTACTTGGAAGAACCAAAATACTCAACCGAGAAGCTACTAGAATTGATACACAAATTTAGTAACATAGCTGGGTACAAAGTCAATACCCAAAAGTCAATATTATTCCTCTACACAGAGAACAAACACCCTGAGAGGGAATTTAGATAAACAATACCTTTTACAAAATAGCACCACAGAAAATGAAATGCTTGGGAATTAATCTAACTAAAGAAATCAATGATCTTTTCAAGGAAAATTACAGTACTCTGAAAAAAGAGATCATAGAGGATTTTAGAAAATGGAAAGATATTTCCTACTCCTGGATAGGAAGAACCAACATTGTGAGGATGGCCACACTCCCAAAATTGCTGTACAGATTTAATGCAATCCTTCAAACTATCACCAAGATACCTCACAGACCTAAAGAAATCGTTCCTAAAATTTATTTGGAACCAGAAAAGACCTAGAATAGCAAAGGCAATGCTGGGCAATAAAGACAAGGCAGGAGGCATTACAATTCCTGACCTGAAATTATACTACAAGGCTACTGTGAAAAAATCAGCATGGTAATGGCAACAAAATAGACCTGAGGATCAGTGGAATAGATTAGAAGATGCTGAAGCCCCTACAAACACACTCAGTCAGCTGATCTTTAACAAAGGGGTCAAACATGCTTACTGGAAGAAAGATAGCCTCTTTAACAAATGATCCTGGAAAAACTGGCTCTCTACATGCTGAAAACTAAAATTTGACCCAGGTCTATCACCATGCACTAAGCTAAAGTTAAAATGGACTAAAGATCTAAACATTAAAACAGAAACACTAAATCTCCTGGAAGAGAAAGTAGGAGGAACTCTTGAAGACATAGGGGTAAGCAAAGAGTTCATAAACAAAAATCAAATCGCATCAGTAATACTGTAAAGAATTAACAAGTGGGACCTCCTCTTATTAATAAATTTTTACATGTCCAATGAAATTACCAACAAAGTGAAAAGACAACCCACAAGTTTGGGAAAAAAACTAGTAAGCACTCAGACAAAGGTCTTCTCTCTAGTATTTATAAAGAACTAAAAACCATTATGGCCCCCAAATTTGTAGATCTTTTTTTTCCTTCCTTTTTTCAGTTATTTTTTGGGGGGCTGGGTACTGAGAATTGAACTCAGGACCTTGCACTTGACAGGCAGGTACTGCACTGCTGAGCTATCTCCCCAGCCTT
>NW_004524583.1:1469375-1470388 GCF_000260255.1 Octodon degus
GTCTATCATAAACAAATCAACTAACAACAAATGTTGGAGAGGCTGTGGGGAAAAAGTAACCCTTCTCCACTGCTGGTGGGAATGTAGACTGGTGCAACTGTTATGGAAATCAGTGTGGAGACTCCTTAGAAAAGTTGGACTGGAAATCCCATTCAAGCCAGCTATTCCCCTACTGGGAATTTTCCTGGAGGAACTGTAAACATCATATCATAGTGATATATGTGTGCCTATGTTTATAGCAGCACAATTTGTGATAGCCAAATTTTGTAAACAACCAAGATGCCCATCATCTGAGGAATGGATGAAAAAGATGTGGCATTTTTATACAATGGAGTATTGCTGAGCTATAAAGAATGATAAACTTGAAGCCTTTATATTTAAGTGTATATCACTTGAAGATATACTCATAAGTGAAATAAACCATACCCATATGAGTAAATGTTGTATAGTCTCCCTAGCATAAGAACTCAGAAGGAGAAGTACAGAGAGAAAGATATAATACAACTAAAAGGAAAGCGAGAACTTGAGGATTGGAAAACAAAGACAGAGCAAGGAGGAAAGCTAGGAAACATGACAGGGGCAAAGCTATACATTTATAAGCACAAGATGGGTAAGGTAATTATCCTAAGAATCTGCAGCATGGTTTTGAAACTAGCAGTTAATTGGTTGGATTCTCACCCTGACTAACTATATATGGTGATACCTGTGAACTAAGCAACTGCACTGAAGATAGCAATGTGTAATAGTAGCTTCATGCTTGGAGTGCGTGTCCTTCTGTTCAACTAAATACATACTGTTTGTCATGACATGCTAATTGCTGCCATACTGTCTTTCAAGTAAATGTTTGCTTAAAATAAAAGGGGTGGTAGTGAGTGAAACCAGGAGACTGGGAAAAAAAGTGCTTGGGACTGTCCTGCTACATTGCTGTGTATGTTTGGATTTCTAATTTTCTGTGTAAAATATGTAACTGTTTATTCCTATTTTTTAAAATATATTTTTTTATTTTTTAATTT
>NW_004524583.1:1471363-1479303 GCF_000260255.1 Octodon degus
ATCTGTAGGTTCAAAATAGTTAGGATAGATACACAGCTGCATTCTCTTGGATCACTGAATAGAGAGATTTGTTCTAATAGTGTTTGTGGACAGGATATCATGTCTGCATCTCGTACAATGAGTAACCACTAAGACAACAATGTGCAATGTATTAATTATTGAAACTGTGTTAGTAATCGGTTTTCAAACTGTTTCATTGCTATTTGTTTCTCAGTAAAATTATTTTTAAAAAATCACTGGCTTCTAATACTCTAAAAATTTACAAAATTAATATTAAGCACATGTAATGATGTAATCAAACTCATCAAATAAACTGAGTAATATGCAAATAAATAAAATAAATTAAAGTTAAAAAAGAATCAGTCAGTTAACAAATATTTTGTGGAGTATTTTATGATATATTTTACTTAATAAACATCTGGATATATGCTCTGCAATGCAGCTCAGACTCCTTTCTTGAATTTCTAGGTCATGGCTGCAATTTCTTTACCTCTGTGCTATTTTTCCCAAGCACTGAGTGCTTTCTCTCAGTTTTGCTGTGTGATCCTCAAGAGACTTTGAAGATTCCTGGTCTGTGTCTCCAACAAGAGGTTTTATAAGGCAGCTTGAACATAAGGTGGCTCATTATACAGAGGTCATCAAGGGCTGCACTTACAGCTTGTTCGTTCCTTGCTTCATTTTTAATTTAGTTCATACAAGGTATTTTTTGAGGGTTATGTAGAAAACACTGAACTGTATATCTCTTTGGCTCTGGGCCCTGCACAAATTTTCCTTCCTGGTCTATCACTGTGTGATTCTTATTTTTCCACACACTCACAGACACACAGACACACAGACACACACACACACACACACACACACACACCACTTTTTGAGGTTTTTTTTTTTTAAATTTGATGCTTTAATGTTTTATTTGGTGAGATCATGGATTGATTTAACTACCAGATGAAAATAATCACTAGTGTCATTGAACTCGGTATGGTGGTGCTCACCTGTAATCCCCAGTATTCTGGAAGTTGAGGCAGGAAGGGGATTATAAGGGTGACCCCAGTTTTGGCACCTCAGCAGTTAGAAAGTCCCTGTCTCAAAACAAATGTAAAAAGGACTGAAGGTGTAGCTCAGTACAAAGGCCCTGTGTTTAATATATAATTTGCTCAAAAAGTCCCACCCCAAATATATATATAATTCATTCTACCAAGAAAATGTATACACACTTCAGGAAAAGAAAAAGAGTAATAAAAATAGCATGATTCTTTTTCCAACAGGTGGTGTTATGCTCATATGGGGGAGCCTCGAGAACATCGTATATCACAGAAAACCCACAGCACTGCTGGTCTTTAAAGAAGAAATTGAAAATGAATATGCAACAATCTCAATGGCCAAGGTTCCCCAAGCAGCAGTTCATCATACTAATAAATGTCTGGAAGCTCATGGCCACTAATTTGAGCATTTTTTGTACTTATAGAGGTAGAAGAAAATTTGTATTAAGGCCATGATGTCTCGGTAGATTTAGTATTAATATACAAGTTTTTCTTTTCCTGAAATATGTTTACATATATGGTTTTGGGAGTCTTTCCATACAATTCAGTAGAGTTGAAGAAAGGATCAGGTAAAAAAAAGTTAGAAGCTTTCTCATATGAGCCTTTTTAACAGATAAGATTAGGAAAAAGGATGTAGAAGATGATCTGTCAAATCACTTCCAACTTTCACACACATCAGACAAGGCTGAGGGGTGTTCTTTGAGGTCTTAATTGATACAACACCCTTCTTCCCTGACTTCAGGCATCAAGTGTTCTTGCTTTCTGAACTTCCAGAGCAGCCAATTTTACTATTCAGTAATTTCTCATGAATTAGCTTGTGGAATTTCTCAGGGCTTCAAAATTTTATTTCAATCTTCATGGTTTGAAACATTTAATGTAGCCTCTGAGGATCTGATAGACATCTCAAGAGAACAGGTGATTTTTACAGTCAAATGAGGTGTTGTTTCTAATTCAATTTTCTCTTTAAATATCATCTCTTGTTGCATGAGTAAAGAACATATCATTTTATTCTATTTACTCAGAAGCATAAGATTTGGGAACCCTTATTTTATCCTGGCTGGTACAGCTGCTAGATACTCATATAACCCCTAATCCTTTGTAAAAACTTGATCAGACAGCTGCCTTGATAACATGCAGTTACAATGATGGTCTCTGTTGAGGAAAATAATATGCTATTGTAGTAAGTGTCCCAGATGAATGATATTTCTCTGCGAGAAAATGGCTAATGGATAGGAGTTTCCAAAGAGACGCTGAAGCTACACACTGGGGGGGAAATTACCCTTGATATGGGAGTGTGTTGTTTGAATGTAGAACCATTGGCATTTTTTGTTGTATTAATGGCTTAATTAGATTATTTCAGCATATCCGAACAGTTCCTTATAAAGTACCTTGAACAAGGATACTATTGTTAGAGAAAAATGGTGCTTTTATTTGAATTATTAAAATTATAGGGAGTAAAATGAAAAAAAAAAATCTCCTGCCAGCATATTTTGTAGTTCAGCTGTGACTTCTCCAGCCTATTGCTAAGAAGCCTGGGCAGAGAAGTTCTTGTTTATCTAACAGTTTGATCTGGATTCTTGTAAAATTAGCCATAGATTGACAAATTAAATCCAACACCACCAGCCCCCAGGTCATTGAAATGTGAAGGAGATGAAAACAAAAATGAGAAACCTTACTGCAACAGGGTAATGCAAAGTCATCGTCAATAACATATGAAAACCTTGCTTATGAATATAACTGAGTGTCATAATATCAACCAACAGTTGGTACTGATTATTTTTAAAATGTATCCACAAGGTCTTTTGTATACTGCTAAAATGCTGCCTTTGTTTCTACACAGATTCTGGGGGTGGGGGTAAGAATTTGTCAGAGACAGCTGCTCAGTTATTGAGTTAAGCAGTTCACTGATCCGTCCTTTCATTACTATAGTTTAAGACTGCTCTTAAGAATTCTTTAAATAAACATCTTACATGTTGCTGGTTAATTATGATATAGCACTCAAGTTCTGAATTTATCTACCAGAGTTCTTTCATTATTTTCCTACTACAACAGGCTTACAGGTAACCTGAAACTTCCCAATAGAATTTTGCAGGAAATACTACTACACACCATCCATGCTTATTTATAAGTACAACTAAAGATAAAAAAATCTAAATGAGAAGCTCATGTTTAAAGCTTGACTTTGAAGGAAACAAGAAACATGCGCAGCACAAAATATTATCTAAAGGTATTAATCTAACTCAAATAGCTTGGTTTGCAAACTGCTGAATTTAACAACAAAAGTGACACTAAGGGGCCAGTGAGATAGCTCAGCAGACTAAGTTATTGCTTAGGCATGTGCAGGGACCAGAGTTCAATCCCTGGCACCACATGCTGAGCTGGCCCTTACCCCTGCACGCTGAGCTGGTGACCAAGTCTGGGAGTAGTGGCACATGCCTGTAATACTGGGGAGGCTGAAAACAGGAGGATCACTATGAGTTAGAGCTGCATAATGAGTCCTTGTACCAAATACACAAATTAGAAAAAAAAAAGTGACACTAAAGAGGGATATGAGTTGGCTCATCTGGTAAGGCTTCATGGGATCACCAACTAGGATGGATTACTGCCATGTTGTGTGCCCCGTCTTCCTACTTCAGGGAATACCTGGAAGGAAACCTATAAAGGATAGATGTTTCCTTCCTTGGTACCCTGTGAGCTCAGCCTCCAGGTGCTTCTGCCCAAGAAGCTCCATATTCATTGAGCACTGAGAGAGTAAGGACTCATAGCCATTGTACGTAAGACTAATTTTGTTATCAAAGTACTACCAAAAAGTCTTTACTTCAGTTATCGCACCCAAATAAACCTGCCCACATGGCAGCAGCATATTCCACATATGCACAACACTTACACTGACAGCACATGTCTTTTGCTTTCCTTAGCATTTTTAGGACATACCTGACATTTCAGTGGTCTTACTGCTTTTTAAGAAGGTTCTTATTGAAGAAGAAGGTTCTTATTGAGAAGGTCCTTACTTGCTTACAAAAACTAAAAGATAACATCAGAAATACATGCCTATGTGAACTACAATGAAAGTGGCAACAGAACTCTACCACAGAAATAAGCTCTGTCTCAATTGTCACACCCTTGAAGGTTAGGGTCAAAATTTTGGCTATCCTTGCAGCCCTTCTTTTTCTCTAATTTTTGGTCTGTAAATTTAAGTTGTTAACTCTCCAGAAGAGAAGCTTAATGATTACCCTAAAACAAGCTGTTGAGCTTAACATCATTATCTGTCTGAATATCAAATATCTTAGGCATAACATGGAACAGGTATTTTCCATCAAATATTGATATGTTAAACTTTAAATCTCTACAGAATGTGAAAGAAAAAAAGAAAAAAAGAAAAAAAATAGGAATAAACAATTACACATTTTTACACAGAAATTTAGATATCTAACCATATCCACCATTGTAGTAGGACAGTCCTATAACATTTTTTTCTTGTCTCTTGTTTTCATTTATTACCTCTTTAAAAAAAAAAAACCAAACATTTACTTGAGAGACAGTATAGGAGTAATTGATATGACATGACAAGCAGTACGTATTTAGAAGATAAGAATGATAGGCATTCCAGGTCAGTGAGGACTCAAGAAATAGGAGAACTTGTATGGTAACATTGTGTAACTCAGTAATGTCCCAAATTTTCTGATTGAGGAGATTATGATGCCACAGAGGAAAGTGATTGACAGTGTAGAGTGTGCCTAAGGAGAGTCACATGGAGAGAAAATATTCTCTCAGACTTTCACAGAGAGCAAATTGGTCAAGCAATGGCCATGACTCATTCACATGGCTGACACTGACAAAGGATCTATGAACTGCAGTACAGAGTTTCAGGGTAAACTGTGAGGGGATTTGACTGACTTTGTCAAATACAGAAGTTTCAATTCTTGTTATATAGGTCTTGCTTTATCTTGGCCTTAACTATCCAGCATAAAAGTATAAAAACAAAGTATAAAAAGCAAAGCCATATTAATATGCTGAGCTGTAAAAGGCTCAAGTCAACAACTTCTTACATTGCCAGTCCTGTGGATAACCCACTACTATTATGGACTACTGGACTATATTGGATTATTTTGCTGAATTCAGGCACCTACAATATTTAAATGGTGATGGAATACTCATTTCTGACAGAACTAAACAAAAAAAGGGGATACAAATGAAGGACTATTTTGTATTTGTATATACAAAATAGTTAGGATAGATATACAGCTACTTTCTCTTAATTCAATGAGAAGCAAGATTTGCACTAATAGTGTTTAGACAGGATATTATGTCTGCATCTTGTACTATGAATATCCACTACAAAGACAACAATATGCAATGTATTATTGAAACTGTGCTAGTAATCGGGTTTGAAACTGTCTCATTGCTATTTGCTTCTTAATAAAATTAATACAAAATTAAAATTAAAAAAACAGCTGTTACACCCAAGGTAGTCTTCACACATGACAGCTACATGTTCTATACATTAGTATTACTTAAACTTACAGTGTGTGTGTTTTGTTTTCTGGTATTTTCTTATAGGGCACATTTAACATCTGTTTGGTTTTCCTGTTGTCCTAGCAGGTCGTTGTGACACTGCACCTACCTGCTCACCTGTCAGCTCACCAGTGTGATCCACAATTTTTTTTGCATATTTCTTAAGCAGAAATATTTTGTTTTTCCTCTGCTGTAAATAATCTCTTAGGAGCTGCAGTCTGAAGCATCTAAGAAAATTTCCCTATGATATTGTATACTTGTTATTTTCTTTGTGAGGTATCAAACTATGCTTCACATGTTTAAGACTAAGTAAAACAGCCATTGGCCAATGTTTTGCATTTCAAGTGACATGATAATTGTGGCATATCTCATCAACAATATCTACTCCACATTTTGTTTTATTGTTGAAAATTTCTTTTCTTTTCTTTTTTTTTTTTTTTGTGGTGGAACTGGAGATTGAACTTAGACCCTTGTGCTTGCCAGGGAAGCACTTATTCCACTGAGCCATCTCCCCGGCCCTATTGTTGAAAATTTCTATTTCATTCTTTCATTTTGTTGAAACATCTCTACCAATATTTCCATTATGGTTAAATGTTGACAGCAGCAGTAGCAGTTTGCTTTTCTTTGCCATACATGAGGCCAATGTTATATCTATCTGAAATTCAAAAGTCGTACTATACTATTTTCTGTTTTGAAATTACAGCATTTCTTTTGGAATTTCTGCTTTACTCCTGTGGACAGTCTCTGCACTAGTCAACTTATGCTCTACTGGCAAATGTAACATCAGTTGGAAAGTAATAAACTAATGGCTAGGTGTCACATTCCAATTAGGGAGATAGGAGTAATAAATCTGTTCACAACATCATTCAGTTTATTACCATATGAATAAAGACTGGATGGCTCAGTTCCAGGATGAACATCTAAATTGAAAGCATAAGTCTTTGCATCTATAAGGACATACATTCTTATGCCATATTTTGGCCCATCACTTTTGCCTAAGTCTTTTACATTCCTGTGATCACCATGAGATGTCTCTGCTAAGTACAGCAAGTCCATGACTGCTTTCATTTCATCTAGTGGGTACATAGTTTCTTGAATATAGTTGTCGGTGCATACACGATTCTTTACTTTCATTTCATTCTTCATGTATTTCATAGCATCTTTTTTTTTTTTTTGGTGGAACTGAGAATTGCACTCATGCCCTTATGCTTGCCAGGCAAGTGCTTATTCTACTGAGCCACCTTCTTGACCCCCTCACGGCATCGTATAGCATTTCATCTGTTACAGTTTCCAATGCTGACTGGCAGAGCTGGCGTTCTGTCTAATATTTTTCTCAACCATACCAAGCCCTTCTCTATATTTTTGAGCTTAGTTCTAACATTGGAATATTTCATTTAATTCTTTTGTGTGGTAATTTCACAATATTTCAAATAAGTCAAATATTAATTCATTTTGCTGTTTTTTCATCTGAATCAAGGAGGCTTCATTCCTTGTGTTTGCACCTGTTGATTCTCGCTCCATTTCACTGTTACAGGAACTTTCGCTTCCATGGCCAACATCAGAGTCATCACATCAGGCACCCCCACCACTCCTCTGTTATGAAAGCATGCATTTTACCATAATGGATTATCTTCATCATCCATGCATGAGTAACCTGATGATTCAACTTTGGCCTCCTCCAAAACTTGCAAGTCTGGTTTTTCATGTAACATTATACTGAACTGGACTATTTCTATCAGAAAAATCAAAAGAAAATATTTTTAAAGAAAACAAATCCCAGAGTGCTATGGGTCTCCTGGACCCTCTGTGATGCTTGTCTAAACATTGTGCAAGCAAAACCAGTTAGATGGAGCATAAAGGAGGGTCCAAATCCCATTTTGACATTTTTGCACAAGTACACACTCCTTGTCATTTGTCATGCAAAGTAACTAAACATGTACATTGCTTTCTGCATCCCACAGGGAAAGGTACTGAAAACACTGCTGGCTGTTTTAATGTTAAAGTACAAATATACAGTAGACAAGTAAGGGACAGGTCTGCTCAACCCAGCTTAGGCCCCTTGAGAGATTAAGTTCAGTGCTTCTGATGAAGTAGCTACTACTCAAAGTGTGGCTATGGAGCCATAGCTGTATTCATGGTGCTACTGCTGAGGGCAGCATCTTGATCAGACTTTTCTTTTACTCACATTGGCCCTCTTTTGCTTCTTTTCCTCACACATAAGAGCTGAGCCTGCAGCCTTCATGCCATCCTTTTAACGATTTGATCCCTTTTCAATAAATCTGTCTTCTCATTACAGCTCCAAAGTTAATGCATGGAACCACACATCTTGACTCCAACATGGGTCCAGAAGCTGTCCTTTTCCCATGTACCCCAGGTCTTTGGGCT
>NW_004524583.1:1479928-1482475 GCF_000260255.1 Octodon degus
CCTTCTCTGTCCTGGGGTTGCTGCAATTGACTTTCTAATTTTGGTTCCACAGTGCCCTTTATGTTTCTACATTAAAAATGTGAATATATTTAGAAGAGATTGCACTTTAAGTCATTTTTTGGCAGTGTTTTCTAATTCTAGTCCTTCATATACTATCTGTATGAATTTTCAATATTTGCCTCCTACATGTTGTTTGTCTTTTTATACATAATAACTATTGCCTTTGTTCTACATAATACATAAATGTGGGGGTCTGCTATGTCACATATGTTAATAGTCATGAAAATAAATTCATAGTATTAAAGTGATTATATATCATCATCTTGAATTCCCCAGAAACATTAAGTAAACTGGGATTTTATTTTTGTTTAAAATATTGTGCAAAACATTCAATTTTTGGAGTCTTTACTGCCAAAACAATATCTAAGGAGAAGTGGTGGTGCAGCCTCTGGAAGGCTGAGGCAGAAAGATTGCAAGTTCAAGCCCAGCCTGAACAACTTAATTGGCTTAGTACAACTCTCTCTCAAAATAAAGAATTTTCTAAAAACAATCGAGATACAACTCAGTGTAAATTTCCTGGGCTCACTCCCTAGTATCAGAAATTAAAAGTATATCCTACTGTAAACTTTGATTGATAGTTTGGCTAGATATGGAGTTATAGGTTGAAGTCATGTTCTCTCAGAACACTGAAGGCATTTTCCCAATCTATTATGCAATGTTAATATCATTATATCATTATCAGTATTGATGGCATTATCATATATACAGACAGTGTCATACAATGATGATCATAAGTCAGAGCCAGTTAATTTGTATTCCTTGCTGCTTACTTCTTTTCCTTTCAAAGATATCTTACTTTAAAAAAAATCTGAAGTATTCTGAAATATCACAAAGTTCATTACTTGTGACTTTTCTTTGTCATTTGTGGTGCTGGATACAAATGCCTTCAAATAACTTATGTGTCTCTTAATCGCTGAAACTCAACTTTATGAAAATGTTTTACCTTTATGAAAGTTTTTAGATATTAGACTTACAAGAATATATCTCCATGTTTGGAGACTGTATAGTTCTGAATTGATCATGAGAAGACAAGCCTTTCTGTGTGGCTCCAGCATTAGAAGGGCTGGAGGGGTAAAAGTTGTGAACTGCCCAGTTCAGTTCCCAACTCCCACGTGCATGATCTCTAGATGCTAAGATCAAAGCTGCTTCCAACCTCATATCCACCTCTGCCTGCTTACCTGCCTAGCTTTGCCCCTGGAGAACAACGGCTTCTCTTATTTCCCAGTCACTCACACTGGCTCTGGGGGCTCATGTTGAACCATACGGGGAGAGTGGAAATGTATTTCTTGCTCCTTAGGATGGCAGAGCAGACCTTAGCCAGGACCAAAAGATGTCAAAGTGACAGGGACAATCCAGTACAGAGCCACACTGGCTGTGTGCACACCCTAAAGCTTTCCTGTCCTGATGATGTGGCCTAGGGAAAATTTCTTAATGCTTCAATCTCTCCAACAAGAAAGAGGGACTAATATTATTAGCTACCTCATGGGGTTACTGAGAAGACTAATTGAAACAATACTTGTCAATGGATGCAGATCAGTATCTGACACATAGTTCACTGTTATATAGTTTGGATCTAGAATGTCTGCCCAGAAGCTTTGTGTGTTTAAAGAGGAGCCTTTTGGAAGGTGACTGGATCATACAGGCCCATATTCAAGTGGTGCCTCGTTGGAAGAGTTGGACCATTAGCAGAATGATCTAGAGGAATGCATTCTGATCTCCAGCTCTGGCATGGGTTAGGGAGCTTTCTGCCACCATGTTTTCCTGCCATCCTATTTCTGCCTGGAAGCTAGCCAACCATGGCCTAGCCCCTCTGAAATCATGAGCCACAAAATTCTCCTCTAAGTTGCAGGTGCTGGGTATTTTGTGCCAGAGATGGGAAAAATGACTAATGTGCTTTTCATATTCTCATGATATTACTTCTTTTATTAAAGAATTTTTCTTCACATTTCCACCAAGTCATTTTGCTCCCTACATTTAGAAATGTGTCTTGAACTTTATTTTCTAGACTATCTGTTGATTTTTATAGCAAAAAATTTTAATTCCTGTGGTAACTTTCTAAGTAAGATTCTTCTTTTTTAACAGTGTCTCATTGTTTTACAAATGTAATTATTTTTGCTTGGTATTTTTTCCTTCCTGTTTTGTTTTCTATCTTCTAGCAATTTGCTATTAGCCCTTTCCCTCCTTCTGTTATGAACTTTTTCTCCTCCTTTTTTTTTCTTTTTTTTTCTTTTTTGAGACAAGGTCTCAGTATGTAATTCATGCTGGCAGGGCTGGTGAGGTAGCTCAGTGGGCTAAGTGCCTGCTTAGGCAAGCACAGGGACCAGGGTTCAATCCTTGGCACTGCATGCCATGCCAGACCAGCCCCTGACAGTGCTGAGCTGGCCACTGTGTCTGGGTATGGTGGTGCACACCTGCAATCCCAGAGCGGGGGAGGCTGAAAACAGGGGATTATAGGTATGTGTCACCATACCTGGCCTCCTTCTCTTT
>NW_004524583.1:1488386-1490168 GCF_000260255.1 Octodon degus
ATGAATGTCCATTTTGTATCTGTATATTCAAAGTGGTTAAGATAGATATATAGTTACAGTCTCTTAATGAATAGAGGGATTTGTTCTAATGGTGTTTGTGAATAGGATATCATGTCTGCGTCTTGTACCGCAATTAACCACTAGGAAGAATGTATGCAACGTGTTAATTATTGAAACTGTCCTACCAATTAGGTTTGAAACTGTCTCATTGTTATTTGTTTCTCAATAAAATTATGGAAAAAAAGAAAGAAAAAAAAGAAATAAATTTTGAAGAATTTATTAAAAAAATAAAATCTTGTCAGATTTCAATTTTTGTGAATTTCACAAATAGGACATATTACCTTACTGCTTTAATTTTCTTTTATTTTTAATGGTTGGAAATCTGTTTACATGGCTATAAGCCATATATCTTTCTCCTTTGTGAATTTTTCTATCATTTTCTGTTCAATTTTCTTTTGGGGTATTACATCTAGTTGGTATGCATTTTTAAATACTCTTTAGAAACAATTAACCTATTATTTATGCAACATATGTACTTTCTTTGTTCCTTGTTTAATTTTTATCTGTGTTTATATTATTTGTAAGAGGCATTTTGAATATTTGTATCATCAAATCTAGACTAATCAATTTTTACATGTATTCCTTTAGTGAGTGAAAGAATGAAACCAACATGAAATTTGGTCCATTAGGAGTTTCTGATCTGAGTTTTTCAAAGAATCAGTGAGCTCAACAATCTGTTGGCCCTACTTTAGGAAATATCACAATTCTTGTAAAATAATGGAAGATTTCACTTACACATGAATTGTTTACTTAAGCAAATTTAAGAAAGATTTCTGACCAGGTTGGGTGGAAAACTACTAAGCTTACTCTTCCAACTTATATTCTGCTTGAAATGGGTACTGTTAAAGCCAAAGTTAGAGCTGGATGTTAATGTAGACTGTTGGAATGTTGCTGGTCAGGTCATCCGACTATTTAATCTTAAGCATTCCATCTGATATTAGAATATTTCATTGTTGTTTCTCCAGTTTTGTGTCTTTTGTAATATTTTTTAAATCCAAAGAATTAAATTCAAGTCATATCTGAGTAGAGATCAAATTTATGCCAGAACAACAGTCATTAGGGTATAGGCAAGTTTCTGAGGCCTAGGACGCAGAAAGTGTTTCTAAGGTAGGACTCTAGGTTCAAGGAATGGGAACTGGGCACACACTGACTTAGGCTAGTACTCTACTTCTTGTTTTTCCTATATTTTCATTAGAACGACCTCCCTGGATCATCCTCTTACCTTCCTTCTCTGGAAGTCATAACTTTCCTACTTATGGGTATCACAACTGTCCCTATTTTTGAACTTCTTCTCCTTGGGATATGTAGGCAAATTGTTCAACATTTACTTCAAAGTCTGAATTCTTAAAAAGAAAATGGGAAAAACTTAATTTCTTAATTTTTAAAATATGACTTAACTTCAACTCTTCTGGTAGTTTTGAACATCCATCAAAAACCTTCCTGTGTTGTGCTTTATTACTGCTGTCTATACACCCTCACATGATGCCACATTGCCTCATTTATTAGTTAATCTGCTCTATGAGCTTTTGCTTTTCCTTTTGGGCAGAACTGAGAATGCAATCCAATACAGTCCAGTAGTCCATAATAGGAGTAGGTTTTCCATAGGACTGGCAATGTCAGAGGTTGTTGACTTGAGCCTTTTACAACTCAGCATATTAATATGGCTTACTTTTTATACCTCACTTTTATATTTTTCTGCTGAATGGTTAAGACCAAGATAAA
>NW_004524583.1:1491143-1492061 GCF_000260255.1 Octodon degus
ATAGTAATAGGATATATAATTCAGCATGCCAAAAATTACTTGAAGACATCTGAATTTCATATAATTAACCAATTCTGTGATTCATTTAAACATCACAAAAGAATTTCTTACATGCCAAGGGTTCTTGGGGTGTGACTTTTCTAAAAATGATCAAAATGTGCTGCAGCAATTTTTCAGAAAGGGATCTGTTCTCAATAGAAGTCTTTAAGGCCTATCTTTTAAACAGACACTAATTAATTCCAGAAATTAAATAAGTATTTAAATTTTGGGGAGCCCACATCCAGGAATAGCTTCAGACAAGATCTTTCTTATTGAGAAATTGTTCTAAATGCCTTTGTCACACCAGGATTCTTTCCATGCAGCACACATACATGCTACTTTACTTGTAAATTATTTTAGTTCTACCTCAACCACAGCAAGATGCTTGGAGTTCCCAAGTGGGAGAAGATTTATGGCACTAAGTGCTCCTCTGCTTACAACACAGCCCCCCTCTCCTTCGGCCCCAGGAGCAGTGAAGAAACAGGCCTGGGAGGAACAGCCCTGCATCTCTGGAACATATTCGCAGGCTACGTCGCTGTTACCTTAACTGCTGGGCAGACACTCAAACTCCAGTGGGAACGGGTGGATCTGACTTCCTTGAGCAGCAGGAGCGATTGAGGGCTGTGGTAGCTGTGTGTTTTGGAAAGCAGGAAAGTAGAGCTTCATTTTACTTCAGACTCACAACTTGTTTTCTCCTAGAAAAAAGGCCAGGCTAGAGAAGCTAAACCTGTAGCAGGAATTTAGCCCAACTCTTGAGCTGTGGTGCGCTCACTGGCTGTACAGAACTTAGAAAGGTATCAGCTGGTGTTTAGTCATTGGTGAGTTCCATGAGTGCATTGACCTATATTTGATCATCTTACCTGTTTTTGCTATTTTTAC
>NW_004524583.1:1492536-1515452 GCF_000260255.1 Octodon degus
CACCACCATGCCTGGTTTCAGTGGCCAGCATAGCACAACTGGGGTTCTGGGGCAGCATGGCATTTGGTACAGGGGATCAAACCCAGGTCCTTGCCCTTTCCAGGCAGGTGGTTAGACTGCTGAGCTAGCTCCCAGCCCAACACATTTAAATCAAAAGCCCATTCTTCTCTCACTTGGTTTTGATGGAAAGTATATGGCGGGCACCTCAGGGCACCTTCTGATGATCTTATGTTTTATGACTTCTAAAACGTGATAATAGTCAATATGAGTGTAGGAAGTATCAACTAAGCATTTGTTGCATTACCTCTCCTTCTCCTCAAGAGATTAAGAAAGAGTAAATTAGATATTCAGAGTAGAGTAAAAACTATTAAGTGAGAAGATTTAGTAAGATTTTTGTTGAGTACAACATAAAATCAGATGAAGACACTGCCAGCAAAAAGTCTATTGAATTTAGGACATTACCTCCCTCCCCAGAAAATAAGCAGAAATTCCCATCGTGATAATCAATGTTGCATGCTTTCTCTCATTTTTAAAAGGGTACAGAAGTAGGCAGTGAGGTGATGTACAGTCTAAATGCTATTAAGACATACAACTATTAATGTCCAAGTTCTTTCATTCTTTTTCTGTTCAACCAGAGGTTCTTTGCTATCATCTGGGAATGTGGTTCTCCACAGTTTTTGAACTCCCTGGAATAGTTCTGAGTGAACCAGTGTAGCCCAGGGTGCTATTTTTACCCCCACTGGAATTTATGCCATGACTTGGTGTTTAATGAAATTAGCAGTTTTCTTTGGAAGCAGCCCTGGGCTGCTTTCTGTCAAACATCTCAGTAAGCAAGTGTTATTCCTTCCTTTTTATTTGAAGAAGTAGAGCAGAGAGGAACACAATAACCTCAGAGGTAAAAAATAAAAAGCATCAATGTTTGGAAGAGAACATCATAATTCTTCCAGTCATCCTGATGACCACTCATTTCTTCAGATCATAGGAGAGAAATCATTCTGCCCTGTGGAGAGAAAGCTGCTCTTTCAGCTCAGGGCCTCCGGGAAGATCTCTGATGATGCCTCACTTTCTGATGTGCTTTCACTCCTTACAACTGGTTTTTCCCAAGCTTGCAAGAAGAGGCATGTGCACGGGGGTCCAATTACCACAGTCTGGGTAAAGAATGGTTAGGATAGATATATAGCTACTTTCTCTTAATTCAATGAAAAGATTGGTACTAATAGTGTTTAGATAAGATATCATGTCTGTATTTTGTACTATGAATAACTACTACAAAGACAACAATATGCAATGTATTAATAATTGTAACTGTCCTACTAACCTGTTTTGAAACTGTCTCATTGCTATTTGTTTCTCAATAAAGTCAATTTAAAAAAAGAATGGCAGACAGGGCCACTATGATGGCTTGGGGTGGACAGGCTCAGGCTCCACATCCAGAGCAGATTTAAAGTTCTGCCACCCCCTCAGTCATGTTCTGTGAATTTCAGAGGACACATTTTTGCTTCTATCACCTGATTTCCCTGCATCAAACCCACACAGTTTCAGCTGACTCACTGCCATGTTTCTATAACCTGGGGCAAGAAACGTCACATCTAAGGGCTTCTGTTTATTTATAAGGGAGGATAATTGTCATGACTGTCTTCTTCCTGGAGGTCTTACTAGTGACACGTAGGGGGCAAAGATGAGTACCAACACCTGGACACTGGGGAACTCAGCTGCACAGGGGAACTCAGCTGTGTTCCTTGTGTTGTCCTGGCTGGGACGGCTTCTTCTCTACAAAAATGGTGACATCCATATACCTGAGGACCATATACCTGAGGTCCCTCAAGCTGCTTTTCCTTTCTGTTCTATTTCATTTACCGAAAAGCTAAGGATGCTGGCCTCAGCATACAAAAATCATTTCTATATTTTATTTTTGATCCTCACTTTGGTAGTTTTTCATAGAAGACCTTATATAAAAATTAGAGGAAAGATTAGAGATAATACATTTTCAACCCATTGCTGACAGAGTGACATGGTTTACTTAGTACTGATGGTTGTTATGTAATGGTTGCAGAAACAACCAAACACCCTCTCTACTGTACCACTCCATACAGTATGACAGAAAAGCAAACAGACCCTCAGTGCACTATTCCCTCCACACTGCTAATTAGTACTTCCAGTCCAAAATCACTTCTCTGTTAAATTCAGAGTTGATTACCAATTAATTAATACCTACAAATATTTACTGAGAACTCATAACATTCAAGTACTGTATTGGTGATTAAAATACACACACATGCGCATTCACACACACCTCCAGGAGGTTTGGACCATTTGGCAAGCTTAAAAACTCATGTCTGTTGAGTGATAGATTATTTAATCCTATTTTAAAATCAGTGCCCAATACACTTCTGGAGAGGAGGAGGGACCAGGAAGGCTCATCAATACATATTGCTAGTCATTCACAGTGAGTGTGCATGTGAGTAAATGACTAATGCAGGGCCACTACCACGATGTCTCAACATGGGCACAAATCCTCAAAGATAGACAGTGGTGCAGGATGAAGGGGCCTTTGTTGGGCTATGACAGTACCTCTTGGAGAATGGGGAATTTGCACTTTGCAAAGAGAAACAAGATAAGATGAATTTTGGTGGAAAAGTCAGGTTGTAGGAAGACAAATGATTGTTTCTACCTATGCTGAGGATTCCTGGATAGGAAGAGGAGTTAAATTGGGCAGAACAGATAGATAGATAGATAGATAGATAGATAGATAGATAGATAGATAGATAGAGATATAGATATAGTTTATAAAATTAAAGGTACTTCTCCTAGGAATTGTTAGACTCAGATTGGGGTACTGGTTTTCTTGGGGTTATGCAAAAGCCTACCATATACTAATTCATTGCAAAATCTTCTTGCTGACTGCTGGTTTCTCTCTCCTCTTATATGCTGCTCATACACTAACCGTGTTGTTAGGTCCTTGCCTTGTGGACCCTAATGATCACTACAAAGTAAGCCCATGGATGAAGCCATCTTTCCACAAACACACATTTGCTCCAGCCAGATGCACTCTACAAGGTTCAGACATGCGTTCTTGAAAATATCAATCCTGTGATGACAAAAAAGAATTCTGCCTAGTTTGAGTTTTCTGCACGAAACATTTTTGATAATGTTTTGGCTTAGAGGAAAAAGGGACTTTGTGGTGGTTACCTCAGTGCATAATGAAATTGCAAATTCAGACTGTTTGAAACCTGTCCTCCAAAGCCAGAGGCCTGACGTGAAAACAATCTCAATTTCATTTGACTCTCTGGGAACCTCTCCAAGGCATGGTGAATTGCCAGCATTTGTGACCCTCAGTTTCCTAACTGCCCCCATAGGAAAACTGACCTTGGAACTGTAGAGAGGAAGGGAATAATTGGCAAGTTTTGTGGGACAGAAGTTTTAGTCTTTCAGTTCATTGCTCCAAAGTTATGGGTGCTCCTACATTAAGATTCATAGAACCTCTGATGCTACAAAAGTAGAGATGAAAGTTATGAAAAAGATGCACATGAATTCCAAAATAAGAGCACAGAGAGCAAGACTGTCACTTGGGATGGAAACTTGGGCAGTCAGCCAGCAGCAATTTCCAGCGAAGCTTTCAGAATAAAGACAGCACTTGATCTCCTCCAGATGTACAGCTGATACAGGGCTCCCTGACCCCTCAGAACATCATAGGCTGAAGTGGGCTTGAAAGTGTACAAGAATTTCTCCTTAAGCATAGCTGGTTTCTACAGGGGTTGCACTATACTCATAATAGATTTCCACTCTGTTCAAAGACTTCATTAGCTTCCCAACTGCTTGAAGATGAGATGTCCATCTGGTTCTTGGTCTAACCAGGAAAAGTCTTGTGACTATGGAGACCATGGGCTCTGACCCTTACTCATGAATATTGTTCTGTAGGCATAAAATAGATTAGAGGTTTCTCTTCTTTCTCCTGGCATAAATTCTGTTCATAGGCATATTGGCTTCAAAGAATTTTGCCTTTAAGGCAATTCTTATTAAATAACAATTGGAGTCCTTTCATCACTTTATGAAAATCTAATTAGAATCACAGCATAATCACTCTGACCTGGTAGAATTCTTTCTAGTCAAAAGAAAAGAAACTGTTCTTTGTGTGGGTTTCTATAGCTGAGAACAGGCTGTGTGGTCAATTCACATTTTTAATTTGCAAAAGTAGCTTATGTGCCAACTTCCCACCATTTTTAGGCCTTAAGAATCACACAGACTGTGTATTAGAAAAAAAAAGTGTGAAGAACTGAAGTCCCAAGATCTATGGAACTTGTTAGCTGAGTAAGACAGAGGAGAATATGCACAGAGACTGGTCAGGGTTTTTATCAGGAAGGATAGCACCTGAATTGACTCACATCCCACAGAGCTTCCGTGAAGGTGAAATAAAACTACTGAGGTATTGGAAAGTTCTAAAATGGATAGACTTCTCTAAGCAAAGTTTCACTATAGAAGTCAACTTCATTAGAAATCTTGATATGATAAATGAAAAATTTGTTTTCTTTACTAAAATGAACCAAACAAAAGATAAAACAATGTTTATGAACCAGAAGATAAGAATATTTTCTTTCACATCTTCATAAAGGGATCAAAATGATGACCTGTAGGCAACTGTCATCATTGTGTGTGTGTGTGTGTGTGTGTGTGTGTGTGTGTATGTATGTATGTATGTATGTATGTATGTATGTGGTTACTTTCCTGGAGGAAAGGAAAATATTCTGAAACTGAGTTTTCAACCTTTACAAAGTCAAGAATATCTATGGATGGCAGAAAGGAAGTATAAATATATGCTCTGAGATGCAAAGCAAATAACTTAGAACTCCTAACCTTTTAACACTTAGAACTCAGACTGGGCAGACATTATGGGTGGAAGATATTTCCCAAAAAAGCTTTAAAGAACACAAATATTTGAGTGAGCCTGGCCTCAACTCAAGGCTCATCTCATCTTGCTTATTTTGTGATCTGGGCATTTTAGGTTTATTAGGGGAATTAAATGAAAATATCCATAGAACAGCACCTGTCTGGCAAAGTGTGAGGCCCTGAGTTTGATTCCAAGTACCAAAAAAGAAAACAACAACAAAAAGAAAGCAAACAAGCAAATAAAAAGTAAATATGTAGAGCCAGAAAGGCAGCAGTTCATATCCTAGTCATAGAAACCCTTGACCAAGGTGAAATGTTGTACGTCCTTGTGTTTCAGCTGCAGACTTAGCTCTTTCTTCTAGTGCTTTTGTTTATAAGAATGACACCACACAGGTACAGTGCACATGAAGTCAGCTGGCTGGAAAGGGTACAGGTGGGCGTGTTCATGCAATTCCTGTTTGCAGGCTTTTGCTGTCACATTCCTGAGGAATGTATGAGGCAGGTCTATGAAAACAAGAAACTCTTTGATAAAAGATATTCAGCTGACCACATTTCATGATGGCGTTTCTTTATCTTAATCTTACACATGCTCAGGAATTGTGGCTGCTTTGGAATTTCTGCCAGATAGTGGTCCTTGGCAGGGAGTAGAGGAAGGCTTATGGCTATAGATCTTTTACTGCCTAAAGGACAAGAAACCCTTTGGACTCCATGCCAATATGGGTGTTTGGGTTGCAGATGCTTAGAGCCTTGATACCACAGGCAGCTGATGGTTCTTCCTGCTTTTAGTCTCTTTCTGTCCAAATGTTTTTGGTAAGTGGTTATTAGCTGAGTTGCATGAGAGCGTAAATAAGATTTCCCATAGAAGGATTGAGTGGGGGTCATTTATCTAAAAATAGTTCAGGTGCTATTATGTCATGTGACTCAGGTCTGAGTTCACGGAATAGAATAGGCCTGGGAATTATCTGGGATTAATTAGAAACTCTCAAGGACCCATACTATTTGATGACTGCCACCGTTAGAAACACTTCCTTTTGCTCCCCACCTGCTATTTCTCTTTCCTTCCCTAGAAGGTTCAGACTAGTTCAGCGCTAGCCTTTGGTTATGGAGACACATATCTGGCCCCAGAAAGGCATATCACAAGGCTGATACTGAGTGTCTGTGTAGATCAGTCTTAGTGACTTCCAGTTTACAATCCTTCGTGTGTTCTACTCTGTGCCCTTGTGAGAAAGAGTCTGGAAACTAGGCCAAAATGAGTGTAATCCTGGCTCAGCCTTGGCCTCATTCACTATCTGATCCTGGACAAATTAGTTAACTTCTGTATTCTGACTTCCTCATGTGCATTAAAAAAAAAAAAAAAAAACAACAATGGCTATTAATTCAAGGCAATTTCATGACTAATTTTCCTCCATCTAATGTAAAATGTACATGAAACAGAAAAATGTGATATATCTCTTTCTAGTATGCATATGGCTATGAGCTAGATACTGTACAGAAAGGACAGGCCAGTCTCATGTACCTGTCCCTAAGGTAATTGACAGCACTGTAGATAAACCTGGCCAGTGTTTTTGAGTGTCCTGAGAGCCTTTGTCTTCTTCAAAGCCACTTCCATTACTTGTCTTATCCTCTGAAGGATAAGACTCTAAAGTTATCCTCTAGATAGCAGATAGAACTTAGCTTTGTACAGCACTTAGTATCTTTCTGGAATTCAAAGTTTTCCAAGACTCTCCATGCATAACATTCCTGGGACACAGCCCAGACTAATCCCAACTCATGAGGTTTGCTAGTGTGGTGGCCTCAATGACCTCATCTAGCTGACTATTGCAGCCACTGAAAATTCCAGCCACAAACCCGAGGGGGTTCACATCAGCTCCAAAAATGATGGACCAGCATGATATTAAGTACTATCTTGTTGAAGACATGACCCAACCTCTCCTTAAAAGGAGCTGAGAAAAACAGGGCTTCCCTATGATAGGCTTCTTAGAAGAACTGTATGAGCCAGTCACCATTGGGCCTGACAGTCTATGTGATGGTGATATCACAATGTTCCTGCAATCAGGGATTATGTTTAGAACTAAAACTGAACAGTAATATTTGTTAAGAATAACATTTCAAAAAAAAAAAAAAAAGAATAACATTTCCATTGCATGCTCTGAACGATAGGAATCAAAGAAATAGCAAACAGCTTCAAGGAAGTGGGATGCATGCAAATCTAACATTTACATCATTTGGAAGGACAATAGAAAGAAAGAACTAAAAAGTTACCAATAAAAATAAAAATTTAAAAATGGCTGAAAATTTACCCACCTCCAAAGAGGCTTGAAGGGAAAAATTCCAAGTTCATAATTACTTCATAAGGGCCAGCCACATAGCTCAGCAGATCAAAGCACCTGGTTAGGCAGAGCAAAGCATCTGGGGTTCAATCCCCAGTGTGTGGTGCCGGCCCTGCCCCCATGGCACACTAAGATGGTGATTGAGACTGGGCATGGTGCTGCGCACCTGTAATCCCAGCACTTGGGTGGCTTAAAATTAGGAAGGATCACTACAAGCCCAATCTGTGTAGTGAGACCCTGTAGACCCTGTGCTAAATACATTAAAAAAATCATAAGTTTTTCTCAAAAATCACTTAATAACTTGTTCTAGTTAGTTCTTTCCTATACATCTCCAGTGATTGTCAAACTTCTCTCCAAAGCCACAAGCCCTTCTACCTGAGATGTATCAGATATCAGGTTTATGAATCTTGGTCATGTTTATTAATCATTAATCTTGGAGGATCTTTGTGGTGTTTTTCTATTTTAAATATTTTATGGTCTCGGGGACTGAACACAGAGCCTTCACTCTGAGCTAGATCCTCAACCTTTTTAAAATTATTTTTTAATTTTGTGACAGCATCTTCCTAATTCACTACATTGTCCATGCTGGGCTTGAATTTGTGATCCTGTTGCCTCAGCTTCTCCTGGGATTACAGATGTGTGCCACCTGCCTGGCTTCTTATGGGGTTTAGTACTCTGGGTAGGAGTCTGATCATAAGAGAACATAGATTTCTGCTTCAAAGAAGGGTGCTCTCTATGTTACTGTGTGTTTATTCTATAGAACGACTGGGGCAATGGCTTTGGTGGTCCCTTAGAGGCAGGAAATAGTCCTGCTTGAGTAAATGATTGACTGATCGTGCTGCTGGGTGTGATAAGCTTATGTAAGTAGGCCTTATGCTGCTCCAGTACTTTCAGACTTTTAACTCCCTAGGTTCCAAAGCAAAAAAATTCATGTGGAACTCTGAGAGTTCCAATCATCTGAATGCAACAACCCTCTGAATGGACAGCATGCTCCTTCACATTCCATGTACATCGTCCTCTCTGCTGCATTTTGAAAATAAAGTGGAGAGAATTCATGCAGAGAAAATTCTGGAACAAAGCCATACCTGTGAAGCCACTACTAATGGAAGAATTTC
Source organism: Octodon degus (assembly GCF_000260255.1). Classification (NCBI taxonomy): domain Eukaryota; kingdom Metazoa; phylum Chordata; class Mammalia; order Rodentia; family Octodontidae; genus Octodon; species Octodon degus. Next base: position 1,500,866 of record NW_004524583.1, read on the forward strand.
AATAAATCAGAAATACAATTTCTTATAATAAAATACATAAAGAATCCTTCTACATTTTTGAACTTTATAGAAGAACACCAAAAACTTTCCGAAGAGAGAGAAGACTGAAGGATATATATGCTTTGCTCCAGGACAGGCTGATGATCAATACTTGAATTCTCCTGACACAACCTACCACACCTTCTTCAGGAGGCCATTGTCATGTACGCTGATCACAAGGCCAGGCAAGATACTTGTCTTGTGATCTCCAGGGAAGGGCTGCTGAGCAGACGGGCCACCTACCTTGGCTGCTGCTTTTCAATCCAGATTCTTCTCTAGCTGCTCCAACCTTTGCTGTAGAATACAGGACTTTGCAAAAGCCTAAGCAGAGTTTTCTGCTATTCCCTGGGCATGAAGGTGAGCTGGTTCCTCTGTTTCCTTCTCTGTCTTCTCTGGCCTCACAGAGCATGGTCACAGGAAGCAACTTGCTTGTGGCCAGGTATGTTGACAGATGGGAAGGAGGGAGTCTACGCTCGTCCCAGCCGCTGGCCGAGCCAATCATCACACGCCAGGGCAGGCTTCGAGTCCTGAACAAATCCAACCAGAGAGCTGACTGACAAAATCTGGGTGTGGGACAATAAAGAGCAGAAAGCAGAGATTGAAAGCTAGGGACCATGCAGCAAAGCCATTACTTTGTAATGGGATCTATGAAATGGACCAGAGGCCTTGAGAATAATTTGTATGAAAGAAGAACATTTTACTCCTTTAGATTTCATCAGTCTTAGGAGATTTGGAGACCATTTTATCAAATCTCCCACTTAATCTTTTTTTTTTTTTAATATAATTTACTTGGTACAGGGTCTTGCTACACAGCTTAGACCCATAGTGATCCTTCTGTCTCAGAGTCCTTAGCACTGGGACTACATGCATGCATCTTCATGACTGGTTTTGGGGCCAGCATGGCGTGCCCGGGGCTCTGAGGCTGGCAAGGCATGCAGTATTGAACCCAAGTCCTTGTGCTTGCCAGGTAGGTGCTTAGACCACTGAGCTATCTACCAAGCCCCAAATCTCCCAAGAGTTAAGGTACTTCTTGTCTGGTGAAAAATCATCTGGCCATTTTTGTAGTAATATGGCTGCATTTATTAAGAGTACACTGTATGTTACACACTTCATATATGTTATCACAATAATGATAATAATGATCATTATAGCCCTGGGATTTTATTCGTTTTTACGGTTGGGGGAACAGAGGCTCAAAGGGGAATGGTCAGTTAACAGGCAGATGAAAAAGCTGAATTTAAAACACAAATCTGCTCTAATATCAGTGCCAGTTAAAAATAAAGCTTCCATGACATACTCCCCAGAGTTGGGGGGCGGAGTAGAATAATACCTCCCAAAAGATTCCCACACCTAATGTCCAGAACTAGAAATGTGTTATCTTACCCAGTACAAAAGGCTTTGCAGATATGGTGATCATGTTAAGGTGGGCCCCAGAGGAATCACAAAGCCCCTTAGAAGAGAGAAGAATCAGACATGTACCTAAGAGCTGCATAGTCAGAACTGACAGCTCTTTTTTTCCTGTATTTTAGGGAAGGGTCTACAAGGTGTTTAGGGTCTCACTATTAGATCAGACTTGTAGTGATTCTCCTGTTTATAGCCTCCCAAGTGCTGAGATTACAGGGGTACGCCACCATGCCCAGTCTCAATTGCCATCTCAGGGAGCCCTGGGGGCAGGGCCGGCACAGCAGGCCTGGGGATCGAACTCCTGGCCCCTGCACCTATTTGCAGGCACTTGAATCCACTTAGCTATCTGGCCAGCCCTAGAACTGACAGTTCTGCTCCACTACTTTGGGCCTTCAAAAGGAGCATGGTCCTCAAGGCTCATCGTAAACTTCTGACTCCAGACCTAGAAGGAATAGATTTGTGTTCTTGTGAGTTGCTGAGTTTGTGGTAATTTGTTACAGCAGTGACAGGTAATAATGCACAATCCCCTTAAAACTCTTCATGGTGGTGAACTCACTATTTCACTTAGCATCCCATGGATATAAGAGAGATGTTATTAGCCACTTAACAGTTTACCCCAGCTATCACTCAGGCAGTACATCTGTGTAGGTACTGAGTACATGGAGTGTCGCTTGGGGAGGTGTCATTTCAACCAATTTATTTATTTATTTATTGAGACAGGGTCTCACTATGCAGTTTGGGCTGGCCTTTTGCTCACTATTATAGCCCCCAGGCTGGTTTCCAACTCATAGCAATCCTCCTGTCTCAATCTCCCAAGTGGTGGGATTATAGGCAGGTGCCACCATGCCTGGTTTGGACTCAGTCACCTCCTGTTTGCATTTACATCAAGTATTTTTTGCATGCTTCTAAAATTTATGACATTGTATTTAGCTTTGACATTTGCTTCTAATGAGATCTAGTAATAAATTCTATTTCCTTTAATTCATGTTTGTCTTATTAGTGAAAAAATCCTATAATTTTATGCTATAGTCTATAAAACTTCTACACTTCTCCTGAACACAGTGATTTTTTTGTGGTACAAAATGGATGCATCTGGGACCCTAAGACTGAACCGGAAGGAAGTGCCAAAAGGTCTGCAAAAGGAAAAACTGAAAAAAAGGAGAAATGGTAGCACATCAGAGAGAAAAAATCTGTGTTATGAAATGGAAAGAAAAAGGATGTCACCTTATTGTCAACTATCCATGATACAAAAATAATATAACTTGAAAGAAGAAACAAAACAAAAGTTCTATCAGTGGTCAGTGATGATAATAGTTCTATGGGCAGTGTTGACAGAGTCAACCAACATCTAACAAGCTATCCTGGAATCAAAAAGGGAGAAAAAATATTATCATAAAATATTTATGCACTTTTTGGACCAAACAATATGGACCTCATTTGTTATTTATTCACAACAAGGGAGTTCAAAAAGCCACTCACAATTTAGGTTACGTCTAATAGACCAAATAATCAAAAAGTACGGGATAGCAAAATGCCAACCAGGGCATCCATCATCAATGTCTTCACGATTATGTTGGATTGGTAGATGTGTATTGAAATTATACCATCCACAGAAAAAAAAAGGAAAGGCCGACACAACAGTGTAAAGTGTGTTGTTCAAAGAAAGTCAATAATTTAAAAAGAATTCAGAAAGAGACTACTGTCCAGATTACAACACTGCTGTGTATTGAATGTTTTAAGCCATACCATACACAGAAAAGTTATTGAATACATTTGATAAAACTGTTATTTTTGTATTTCCTGTCATGTTATCTCATAAAAGTAAAAAATGAACTTTTTAGTCATCCTGTATTTAAATAATTGAACTGGCAAGTGGCTAAGCCAAGGTCCGCCCTCTTGCCATGCCAACTCCTTGTTCTACTTCTTCCCTGCACGTAAGACACTTAGCAAGGCAGTCAGAAATTTCAGAAGCAGCATTAGGGGAGGTTGCAGAACCTGGATTCTGGTTCCATCTCTCCATCTCATCCACTGTTACTTGCTTAACACTTAGTGATAATTCAAAGATACTGGAAACATAGTGGTTCACAACATTTTAAGTTCTATATTCATTTTGAGAATATAGTGAAAGCTATGGATCCTCTAACCAGAAAAAAAAAAAGTGCACATTCACCTGAGATTCTGGGCATTCTTTTTTAATTATCTTAATGTTTTTTAGTTCTCCTCCTCACTCCCTTTACCTTTTTTTTTCCTCTTTTTTTTTTTTCGAACAATTCTATTGAGAAACAAACAGCAACGAGACAGCCTCAAAACCGATCACCAGCACAGCTTCAACAAGCAACACACTGCATATTGTTGTCCCCGTGGTCACCCATTGCACAAGATGCAGACATGACATCCTGTCCACAAACACCACCAGAACGAATCTCTCCATTCACTAAACCAAGAGAGTAGAGCTGTACACCTATCCTAACCACCCCGAGCATACAGATACAAAATGGCCGCCCATCTGCATCCCCGCCCCCTTTCTGCCCAGCCCTGTCAGAGAAGGGCATTGCACCGTCATCCAAACATTGTAGGTGCGTGAATCCAGCAAAACATTCCAACATAGTCCAGCAGTCCACAATAGCAGTGGGTTCTCCGCAAGACTGGCAATGTCAGAGGCTGTTGACCTGAGCCCCTCACAGCTCAGCACATTAATATGGCTCTACCATCCACACTTCACTTCTATACTTCTGCTGGATGGCCAAGACCAAGACAAAGCAAGACCTACACAACAAGAAATGCAACCCCTGCATCTGACAAGGTCAGTCAAACCCCCCCAGGATCCATCCTGAAACCCTGCACCACAGTTTGCAGATCCCCCATCAGTGTCAGCCATGTGGATGAGCCAAGGCCACTGCCCGACCAACCTGCTCTCTGTGAAAGACGGAGTCTGGGCTTTTTTTTTTTTTTTTTTTTTTTGAGGCATTTCAGTTCTAAAGCCATTCACTGGCTTTCCAGCTATGGAGCAGTTTAGTTCTATGCTTACAAGGTTGTTGGTGGGGGAGGCTTTGGCAAATGTCAGTCAATGTTTCCTTCCTCTTGCACTAGAGGCCCTAGAAATGAAACCCCTGAGGTTAAACTGACTAAATGCCCAGTAAGGATCAAGACAGGAAGTTTTCAAGCCAAAAAATAGCTAAGTTCTCAGGTTAAACAAAGAACAATTTTCACTAGTCTCCTCTTGCAATAAGAACTTTGCTTCTCAGGATCTTTCTGTAAGGGATAAATCCTATTCTTTGGATGCCTGGCCCCTTAGGTCGAAGCCATCTGACTGCCTAAGGCTCTTGCAATTGCATGATGCCGCTGGACAAAGGCTGACACTTCTATGTTTCCTCTCCTCTTATTACCCCAAATACTGCCCAGCTGTAAAAACACCACAGTCTGACTAGTGCTTTTGTTTTAGTGGCATCTGTCCAAGCTGTACTGGGTGAGGTTCGAGGCACTTGGGCTTTGGCCTCAGTCCCTTCCTTGCAAACTCCTACCCTCTCTGAGAATGAAAGGTTTCAAGTCTTAAAAATAATAACACTCCTTTGGTCATAGTGAGTAGATTTGCAGAGGGGTAAACAAAAATGTACTGTTGATCAAGAATTCCGATGGGGTAGGGAAGAGCCACAACAAAAAATCCAGGACATTCAGGCATTCTAACCTCAGGAATCAGAAAAGGAATCACTTTCCAAGTTGATGAAGTGGGGTTTGCCCACTGCATTTCATTTATACCCAGCACAGCCATAGGACTGACTCCAAGATGTTTATTTCCCCAGGTTAAATTTGCCTCCCCCAAAAGAACATGGAGGTTATATGAACATGATGAATATTTAGAAAGAGTATAAGCTAACTCAGTCTTAGGCAAAAGTGTGTAATAGAATCAACAATTCTAGTTTCGGTTTTTTTTTTTTTTTAAACTGGAAAGGATCAAAAACTTATTTCCACAGCTTCTTCTCAGGCACTATTTAAAAATCTTGTATTTGCTTTGAAATGAAATTTTTGATCATCGAACATTCTAAATCACTTACTATGAAAAGAAGGAAACTACAAAATGAATACAAATTTGCATGTCATCCTTGAGCAGGAACCATGCTAATCTCTGTATCATTCCAATCTTAGTATATGTGCTGCTGAAGCAAGTACTACAAAATGAATGAAAAAAATGTTATCCTCAGCTAGATACTATTGCCTTTTTGATGAAGGAGAGAAAGTATGACCCATAATTGAGACTTTTTAAACTAATCTGAGTTGACTGGATTATTAATATTTTTTGTTAAGGTGAACCCATGTTCTACTCCAGATCTTCATGTAACCACCAGGGGTATTGTTCCTGCTCTTGGAGAAGGGTATATTTGGTTGAGTAATTGGCTATGCACCAAAACATGCATTTCCACTGACTTCTCTTATGATATATTTTAAGAAATAACCAAAATCTCTAAGGATTGAATCTAGAAATCTATATTATGAACACCCCCAGAGGAGGAAGCTTCTAGGGGTGAGAACCCAGCATAATTCCTGGCATGAAGTCTCTGGTTGTCTTCATCACATGTCTCATACATCTCTTTGCCTGTGACTACTTCTCCCACTGATTAAGACAAAGGCCTCGTTTAAGCACCCAAGCTCATCTCTAGTTGCTTTGACCTTTTCCTGTACAGGCTCTGATCCTGTGACACAAATACCTTTCACATTCTTTCATTGTATAAATATACCTGCATTCTTTCAATCATTAGTTTTTGCTACATAATTCAATCAACTCAAAGGTTACCAATAAATCACATTAAAACGATTGTATTGGATGCTACTTGGTGAAGGTAGATGCGAAGTCCCAGTCCCCAGTGAAAGACTAATAGCTACTACTGAGTATTTACTATGTGCCATGTTCTGTGCTAACATGTTTTACATCCATGTTATTTGGTTTTCTAGGTCTCTTGTTTTACTACCTTCATAGAAGGAATTAGTCCATTATTCTATATACACAGAAACACAGATACAGAATTTACCAACCGTCATACAACCAGGATGTGACAAAGTGGGAATACAAACCCAGGATTGCTCATTTACTATGTGTATAACCTAATCATAATATAATAAATTAATCTGTAATTAGATATAAAAGAGTTCATGCATAATGCAACTCCTCAGAGAGGGAATCTCTCAAGTAAAGTACATATTCAAATATTGAGCAGAAAGGAAGTTTTCTCTGCAGTCACACTATGCAGGTTATACCTGCTTCGCTTACATTTGAACCTGGCCTGACCTACACTGTGTGATCTATCATTGAAAAAACAAAGGAGAATTACTGAATGTGGTACTTGATAGAGTCAATCAGACAGCAGGATGGTATTTTATATTTTACTGAATACTACATATACAAGCACAACTTTTTTATTATGGTATTCATAGTATATTCTTATAGTATAGCTGTACTATACTATATATCACTCATAGAACTATACTATAATTATATATGCACATACATCTTTATTCCTAATTACCTGTTCTAATATTTGACTATAATAAATATACCTTAGAAGTAATTTGACCTCTGCTAAAGTCATATAAACAGCTTCTGCTATCAATTCATTATTTTTGTAGAGGATAAAGAAATAAATTCATTAAAATTACATGTTGTTAGATATTCTATTTAAAATAACCAGAATAACATACTGAAATCTGGATTGAAAGAAAAACCGCAGGTCCACTCTCACTGTGTGCACGAGTACATATCCTCAGCATTGTTCTATTTCTGGGCAATTAGCAACAAGTCAAATTAATTGGGCTACAGTTGGTGGTCACGTGAGATATAGAGGTCTGTAAAGTCTGGTGCGCATCTACTGGAAACAGCAGGTGTTAAAGGCGATCCTGGAGAAGCCAGGGGCACATATTTCACACACAACTCCTCTTGGGGACTACAGGCAAATGTAGCTAACCCTAGAATGTGCTAGAAAGGGCTGAGAAGATTTTCACTCAATGTTGTATAATGAAGCATTTCAGTGACATTGAGTCCTTAGTGCTTTAAATAAAAAGTAGATCAATAATAAAATGTTCATTTGTACAAAGGAAAAATGTAGGTCAAAGTTTTGTATTTATTATTAGGTCAAAATCCACTGAAGTACTTCAAATCGAGTACAAGAAAACACACCATGTCATTACACGCATTAACATTTTTTCTCAATTAGAATGAGGTATTTGGCTTTACAATGTTCTAGGCTGAACTAAGCAATTTAACCGAGGATACAAGAAAGAAGAGCGGTATTTGAATACTTACATCCTAGAGGGGAAAAAAGCCAAATGAAATGTGTGCAGATAAGAATTAAGACACAAAATACATTTTTTAAGAGTATTAAGCAGCACATATGCAGAATTTTTATCCTAACATTAAATTGATATAATTTATTAACTTAGCAAACATGCACTCTATGAATAACACAGGGCAAAATGTAACACGATAGAGCATTTATCAGATGTATAAATCATCTGATTTGAGCAAGACTTATTTTCACTATGACAATTTCTATATTTTCAAATTGCTGAACAGTGAAGTTAAGTGTTACAGTTGGCATATATACAATACAAATAATGCATAACAATCTGTATTTAATATTTAGTATTGTGGTGTAAATTAGTATAATAGCAGCAATAATATTACTTGTGAATATGTTCTACAATAATCATATTGATATTGTAGATTCATAACTGAAGCGTTATTAGTGCTATCGACTAATAACAAGTGTAAAATCACAGATGTACAGAGCTACTGAAGGCCTATATTTAATTGTTCAAAGTGCTGTGCTTCTTATTGGGCTGAAACTTGTGAGCAAGCCTGTGTTATTTGATCTAAGTATTTTTGCCAAGTTCTGGGTTCCAATCAAGTATACTTCTAATGACTGGAGGGAGTGAGGAGCAGAATAATGTACTTGAGAAGACTGGAAGCCACACTGTGACAGCGTGCATCTGGATCACCTAATGCCCATGCCTTCGGCCGGCACACTGTACTAGCCTGTAATTAGCAGGGGGTGGAGAGTGGCTAGAAGATGGAAGAAAGTGGTATCTGATGAGACGATGGAAGGGACGCACAGCAAACGTCTCTAGATCATTGATGGGGTTGCCTCATTGGGCTGTGGGATTCACTCCAGAAAAGAGAGGGGAGGCGTCTTATCTAAATTGTCTTATAAATGAATTTGAGTGTTGGGGTGTGGCTCAGTGACAGAGTTCTTCTTGCCTTATAAGCACAAGGCCCTGTGTTTAATCTCCAGCACCACAAAGAAAAAAATTTTTGAAAAGTTCTAAGAACACGTTTTGTTGCAGAAAACACTAAAATACCACAAAGATGCTAAAATATTATATGCTTAAAGCAGAGTAGTTTTATAATATTTTTACAGCGTTTATGATTGTGGTATTTTAAGAAAATCAGTAATGTTTTGTAGTGGATATTCCCAGCCCACTGATCCTAGCAGGAAGTTTGGGGAGTCAAACGCTAAGGAGACAGTGATTCTCTTGGGGCAGTAAAGAGCTATTCAGAATCATCTGAACTTAAAGGTAAAGTTTCTTGGCAAATCACCTGTCATTTCATCCATTTACTCCTGAGGGTCCCAGTGAACATTCATGAGCAACAAAACTATGGTGGCAAATACCGGGAAACAACCTGAGGCAGAGGGCCAAAATGTACTCAGAAGTCAGTGGAATTAGAGTGACAATGATGCACAGAACTTCCTGTCCATTTGCATACTTGATGGTATTAATTTATATTTGTTTCCCCTTACCACTACAAAGTAATTTAGCACTTATTGGGAAAGCATGTACCTCAGGAACCCACAAACACGCTGGTAGATTTCTTTAAGCCCTGCACATTTCATCGTACAGTCCAGATAAGACACCAGGCCTAGTCAGGTTCTGCGAACTTACACCACACTCTCGGGAAATGAGCCCCAACAGCATTTTCTGCATATATGCCCAGGAAGAAGAATTACAACTGTATATCCCTTGAATATGGAACATTTAAATTAAACATTAGGGACCTTATATTTTGGGGCCCTAGCCAACTGGGCTTTGCAAAGCACTCGGCACTAAAGAAGCAAGCAATATCTTCATTTAAAAGGAAAGAACTATGGATTACTTAGAACAGGATCACTTGCTCAGCTAGGTGAAGGGAATCTCGGTGCCATGCCCCATTCACCAGTGCAGAGAATAATGTTACAAAGCTTCAACCATGGCAAGAGCTCAGTCTGCAATGGCCTGGTTTTGTATAGCCCTTTTGCTACAGGAAGAAGAAATACTTCATTTCCGCCTGATTTTTTTTTCTCTGTTTCCACCAGAAACAGCTTTATTCTATGAATGCTTTGGCAGCATTTTATAATGGAAAGATTAAGAAAAACAGAGATGGAAATCCTGACACACCGGAAAGCTTCATTTAATTTCAGAATGCTATAATATATTACCTTAGAAACATAAAAATTTAATGTTAATATGAAGTCCTGAAAGAACCAGGATTTGTAAGATTCATTATTACCTAGACTCAGATCTTGTGCTTTTCTTTGGATTTATATAAAATCCTGGATTTCACCTGTGGCTTCTCAAAATTCAGGGGTCTGGACTCAACACTATGGAAAATAGCAACTACTACCGAATCTAATGTAGCGAATGCCAATTCCGCACTGCAGCCTTAAATGTGCCATTAACATAAAATGCCACAACCTCAGAACTTACCATTACCTTCCGTCAGGTCCACCTGGATCTCTCCTTCCAGTCAAAATAAGATCTTCTCTCCCCATGATAGCTCTAACAGGGCCAGAAGCCAGGCCCTGACACACTGCTTTAACTTCCTTGACACCTGTTCTAGCCCCTCTGCCACAAGATCATGGAGATATAGCCACACTGGCGTGGTCTGCAAGCTCACAAAAACTGAGGAGTATTTCAGAATAAATACAATCATAGGTGCTGGAAAACTGGCTAAGTCCCATGACTTCTTGCTGATCTTGAAGTTGATTCTGAGCCAGTGTGAGAGCCACTCTTGATTAAGAAATCCCCAGAACTTGTGAGCACTTGTGAGATGTGGTTGTGTCATCATCCTTACTGCTGGTTGTTGCAGAATGACTCTTTAATCTAAAGTCTCTTTTCTCTCTAGCCATATGTCTCAGTTCTCCAGCTTGGTCTCAGGGCAAAAGAGTGGAAAACACATATTCTTTACAATATGGGGAGCCTTTTCCTTGGGACAGAGATTCAAGTGTTTATTTAGAAGAACACTGTAAACAGTCCTACTTCCCAGGATGCCTGCACAGACTTCAGATCCAAGCACTGCTAGTCCCCAACGCAGCATGCTGAAGTGAGAGGCCCCACGTACCTCACAGAGCAGGGCTCAGTGCATGCAACCCTGGGAGCATTCTGTGCCTTGGTGTGGGTGACTTTTCTTTTAGGATGTTGACACTGTGGTGTGCCTGAATGTCACAATCCAAGGCAAGTAAAACTACATATTTAAAAAACCAAGGAAGAAAATCAAGTAAACATTTCACTGAACAGTCGGCAGCCATTGGGTGCCACTGGTACCCTGTGCAGATACCTGTCTACACACCTGGCCTCGTAGCACCAAGCACCTGAACTAAGCTGAGGCTGAAATAAAACAGAGAACTACAATTCTCTTGCCTCCTTATCTGTTTGCCAAGTACCAAAGGGTTAAAACAGGGGGACCAATCTAGTCCATGGGACTAGATCAAGAATTAAAACAAAACAAAACAAAATGAAAGAATAAGAACAAAAAATAAAACCCTGATGGTAGGCCAGGGAATTCAGAGCTTGTCACTGAGATTTAGTATCAGAATTAGAGGAAAACTGAGAAAGTAAGGGTGCTCCCTTTCTCATCATTATTCAGAGAACAGTCTATAGAATCTGACATCACCATTCCAGAAACCTCTTTAGGGAGCAGTTCAAATGTAAGAATAGGGCAAGTTAAACCGTATTTTCCAAGAATCATTTGTGTTGTGACTTCCTTGAGCTAAGGAAAAAAGTCAGGGCTTAAATTACTTTACAGAAAGTAAAGGCTGGAAGATCAATAGCAGGGAGGCATGCATGTGCTTATAGCAGCTCACCGAAGACATTCCCATCGCGGACAACGTGCCATACGACTGGCTATACAATCAAAGGATGGAAAGAGGAAATGCTGGGCGAAGGGTCCAGTGGTCTCTATAAATGCACAGTTTCATTCAGGATTCCAGGTTTTTATTTCCTCCTTAAGAATCCAGAAGCTGACACTTCCTTGGGATTCTCTGAAAGTGTGGAGGGGCACTGACCTGTCCACATCCCCATGCCCAGTATTATTTCTAGGTCCCTTCTTTCCAGAATTCTGGAGAGCCTACTGTATGAGCTGAAGAGTTCTGCAGAGCCATTTCATCTTCTATCCAAGGACATGGGTTGGTGATGGGCTGTTGATGTGGGCTCCACCCAAACAGTGCTCTCAGCAGACCTGGGGGAGCAAGGACATTCGGAACAGAGTCCAAGGTCATTGTAGCCTGGCATATGTGGTCCTGCTGAGGGGAGGAAGATCGTGGCGGAATCTGTCCTGGGCAAGAAAAGCTCAATAAGCTTCTCTGTGAACGCTCCTGAGGTAAGAAGCACTGCAAATACTAACTCTATAGATAAATAAATAAATAAATATATATATAAATAAATAAATCAAAATGCAAGAGGGCTCCTTACAGATAAGCCCCTCAATAAAAATGAAAATCCCCCCTTGAGTTTCAAAACCATCATGCAGTAGTGCTAAGTAGGCTCAGAACAACCTTCAGAAAGTAGAACAATCAAGCTAAGAGCTGGAAATGTTCCAACACTGTATTTCTCACTTGATGACACACAAGTCATCCTAAATGTCCCGAGGTAGTCTTGTTTTCAAGAAGTTACAGAATGGCTCCAAAGCCACTTGGAGCGTTCTCCTTTAATGCCATTGCACTTTCCCCCACATCCTGTGACAGCTTCCATGATGTCATGGAAAAGATGCCTGATACTTAGCACTGTGTCCCATACAACAACGAAATGCAATTCCCAGATCTGGCTGGAAGACCCTACTCCAAAGAGGTCTTGGCCAAAATGATACAGGTGCTTACCTGTCAGTCATTTTGGGAAAAGCTACAGAACTAAAGAAATGTGGCATGCAACAAACACATTTCTGTCTTTTATTGGGTCCCACAGTGAAAAGCTCTACCATCATTCTTTTCACTTTTAAGAAGGGGCCAAAAGAAACAGAAATGGATTATGTTTTAAAAGTGAAAAACATATCCTGATACCAAGGCCAATGGGTACTGTTTATCTGAAGAAGGTGATCAGTTACCTTCACAAGCCATGCACGAACAGCTTGTGGCTGAAACACCGTGGTGATAAAAATGTTTCACTCAAGAGTCAAGCGTCAGACAAGAGGCAGTGACATCCAATGGTCTGAGAGAGATTTGGGGCGAAGCCCTTCCTGTGCAGACCCCCAGATTAAAGTCAGAGGTACCAGGCAAGGCAGTCCACAACTGCAACAAGCCATTCTTTTGACCAGGGATGCCTCTCTAGTTCAGCAATGCCATGGCTCAAACTTGAGACCCTGGAAGACAGTAGGGAACTAGGCCAATCAGAGGAAGCTCTATCCTCCAGTGCAACTTGGAGAACTGACTTTCATGTTCCATTCTCCATCACATAAAACATGCTTTCTTCCCTTGGACTTAAAAAAGGTTTTTGTTTTTTTAAAGTCTCATTTGGGAAAAATGCAATTAAAAGCCCTGTAATTTTATCCAACTGGCCCTGCGAGGAAGGAAAAGAAAAAGCCCTTATCCTCCTTATTCACTTCACCATCAGTGACTAGGGGCCATCCTAACAGGAAACCCTTCAGAACTCTACCCTGAATCAACAACTTCAACATTAAGTTAAACAAAAAACTAAATCAACATTTAGCCAATGATCTGTCCTCTTGTAGAAGGTCATTCAACTCAATAACAGTTGTGGCAAAGTCCACCAGGTCCACGAAGTCAGACGTGATGATGTTGACACCCATGGCTCCAGGTTTCTGAATTTTCACCCAGTCCAGGATTGCAGGAAGATTTCTACACAGAAAAGAGTTTGGGGGCGGGGAGAATAGTTTAGGAATCCTCTAGAAATAGAAATTTAACATTTCCATCAATATGCTAAAAGTATGACAATAAATGCACAAGCCTCCAGGATTAGTGACTGTAAGCATTACACCTTCACCTATTCTGTCAGTTTGATGGGAAAGGAGGCTACTCCCCCCAGGTTTCAAAGTTAACCATGTCAGCAGAAGCTTGAAACATTACACCCAAGAATCTAGTAAGTTATAGGTGCCTTGATTTTTTTTAAATGCAAAATTTCAAACATATAATAACATGAAGAGAATTTCACAATAAGTAAAATTCTACCACTTGAGTCTACCATTATTGTTTGGCTATTCAGTATTGGCTTGCCACACGTCTACCATCAGCTCATCTCTACATCCCATCAATCCATCTTATATTTTGAAACATTCTGATATCCCCTATATAATTCAGCATCCATGTAACCATCAGCCATATATCATGCATACGATATTTATTTTCAGTTCGTTTTTACTTTGCAATAAGATTACATTCAATAAAATGCATACCTCTTAAGTGTATACTTGGTGATAGGTGTTAAATATATACAAATAATATAAATACTCATCAAGGTATAGAACATTTCCAACTTCCCAGAAAGTTCTGGCAGGCACTTCCCCAAACAATTGCTCCCATGTTCTCCCAGAGGCAACATCTGTACTGATATTTTTCCTACCATATTCAATTTTTTAATTTCATGTTAACAATTAAGTATGTATTGTTTGTGTGTGAGCCTTCTTTCATTCTGGACAATGGTTCTGAAATTTACCCATGTGGTTGCATGTATACCTATATCTTTTTCCTTTTCTTTTTAAATACTGCCTAGTATATCACTGTATGGATATAACTATCATTATTCTTTTAATGAATATATGGGCTGCTTCCAATTTTGCTTATTTCTGGTTAAACTGTGATGGTCATTCTATGAGTCTTCATGGACACTTGTCTCAATTTTTCTTAGTTAAATACAAAGTAATCAAGTTTACATTAAGTTTTTTTTTTTTTTT
>NW_004524583.1:1518722-1562253 GCF_000260255.1 Octodon degus
TTTGCTAGTATTTTATTGAGGATTTTGGCATCTATGTTCATGAGGGAGATAGGCCTGTAGTTCTCTTTCTTAGTTGCATCTTTCCCTGGTTTTGGTATCAGTATAATACTGGCTTTGAGGAATGATTTTGGGAGGATTGCTTCCTTACGTTAAGTTTTATAAGAAACTGCCAGACCTTTTTGCAAAGAAATTGTTCCCTGGTATGGCACACCAATAGTGCATGAGAGTTCTGATTGTTCTTCATGCTCCCTAAAATTTGATGCTTCCAGTCTTTTTTCATTTTAATCATTTTAGAGGGTATGCAGTGACATCACACAAAGCGTTAATACGTATTTTTTGCAGTGCAGATGCCGGCAAGCAGTTTATCATGTGATTATTGGCATCTGCATAACTTCTTATGGGAAGTACCTATTCATTTCCTTTACTCTTTTTTCACTGTTTTAAATGTTGAATTTCAAGAGTGATTTACACAACCTGGACAACAGCCTTTTGTCAGACATACTCTTGAGTATTTTCTTCCATCTTCTAGTTTGCCTTTAATTTTCTCAATGACTCATTTTGATGAGCTGAACTCCTTAATTCTGAGGAAGTCTAAGCTTTTCTTATCATTTTTGTGATCCAACAAATGTTTGCTTATTTTCAGTTCTCAAAGACAGTCTCCCATTTTACTCTAAAACTTTTATAAGTTTAGATTTTATGTTTAGTGCTAAGATGCACCTCGGGTTAGTTTCTGTATATGACATAATTAGGGATAAGGTTTCACCTTCTCCACCGACACAGACATATAACTACCATAAAAAAATCAGCTCTCATGAACCCGGTGTCATTTTACAAACTGATGGCTGCCTATAAAGCTCAGCATTGAGAGACATAGTTCCAGTTCAAGGTGCAGACTTCTGTTTTACCAGTAAATATGAAACACCACTGGCAGTACAGAGGGAAGAGCAATAAGGTGTGCTAAAAAACTGGCACCATGGCAAAACAGCTCACTACTATTCAACAGAAAATGACTTAAGGAAGACAGAAATTAGTGTTTACATAAGGTTAAATAAGGGACTTAAATATTTTTTACCAAACATTTGCTCTAGGCCAAAATTGAAAAGAAGTATCATCTTATTTGGGCCCTTTTTCTTCTTTTGGTCACACCCGACTTGGCTTTGCTTTCCTCCATTTCCCTTTAAGCCTGCTGTCCCTTCTTTCAGAACACACGCTGATATTTTAGTTACAGAAAGACAGTGCTGCTGAGGCCTGGGTGGCAGTTTTTCCTCTTTTTCTCCTAGCTTGCGTCTCTTCTCCCACTCATTGGACACTATAATCAAACACAGCCTAACACACAGACATTAATCAATTGGCTATGACTTCACAGACTCCCTTCCTTTCTCAGCTGAAACTCTGAAGATACAATAATCTCAGTATGATCTCCAGCTACTGTATTTCACTGTCCTTCAGGCTTTGCCCCTGTGAAATGGGGATAATGACACCTCACACAGATTTTGGAGAGATTATGTAAAATAACATGATGAAGTATTTAGAGTAGAGCCTGGGATACAGTTAAGTACTAGGTAAGTAGTTAGTACAACATAACCTAGTCATGTCTTGTTACTCACACAACAAACCGTTGTGAGCTGAGAATGAAGGGCCACAAACAGACCTGCTGGAAACTGAGGCTTTCATCTGGTCCATGCAAAGGGCACAGAAGCACCCCATGGAGCCTGATACATTCCCAACTTTTACAAATCCTTTGTGCTTAAGAGTGAAATGCATGCGCCATCTGCTGGGCATTGTACTGAAATGAGGTTTGGAGGCCTGGAGGCTACCCAGCCAACTGTAGCCTGAGCAGAGAAATGTGGGTAGAGTATGTACCTGTGATCCCCAGGAACAAAGAGCTCTGTGTCAGGTTCAGGGTGCCTATGTCGACCTTCCCCAAGGCAAGGGTCAGATTACCAGGATTACAAACAGAGAAAGGGAAATGCAGAGCCTTGCCTAAAGAGCAGCCCCTTTATGTTCTTAACTCCTGGCAAATACCAGGATGAAAGATCCATGCAAAAGGCTCAGCCAGATAACACCGCCTGTCCCCAAGACAACAGCCCCCACAGGCTGCAGAGCTGTCTGCTAAACTTTCCTCTGACTTTGGGGCTCACCTGGTAGGGGCACTAGGTTTCTTTACAAACAGAGATGGCATGCTTATTTTGTGATGGACACTGTAGTAGGTGCTTTCAGTTTAATACTACAACTTTATAAAGTCTTATTAACCTCAGTGAATTGGCGAGGCTCAGACACCTAAGAAAACTTGTCCAAGGCCACCTCGTTGTGAAAAAATACATTAGTTTGCTAGGGCTGCCATAATAAGGTACATCACTCGTCTCAAACAGCTGAGTTTCATTTTCTTCTGTTCCAGAGGCTAGCATCAAAACGAAGCTGCTTGCAGCTGACCATCTTCTCACTGCCTTCGCCTGTGGCATTTTCTCTGTGTGCATACAACCCTCTGTGTGTCTACATTCCTTCATTTAAGGACACTGCTCAGTTTGGATTAGGGCTCACACTAACAGTATCATTTTAACTTAATCACTTTCTTTTGGTGGCGGTGGGGTTGAACCCAGCACCTAATGCATGCTAGGCAAAGTACCACTGAGTTCCACTCCCAGCCCATGCATTCATTACCTCTTTATATCACCTTCTCCCTCAGTGTAGTTCCATTTGGGGTGGTGGAGTTAGGACTTTCGGTAGAGGGCATATAGTTCAGCCTGCAACAAGAACCTCATCAGGCTTCAATTTCAGGCCTTCTGATTTCAGTCCATGCCCTCTTCTAGAAGCTGCTCTGACCTCAGGTTTAGGCAAAACTCATTTTTGTTTGATTTCAGTTGGAATGTTATGAATTTGGATTTCAGTGTTCTGTCAATCTGGAGAACCAGCACAGAGATTTAGCAGCTATGTTTCTGTGGCTCCTTTCTGAGGTGACCAGCCAAGAGGAGTAAGATATCAGATCCAAAGTCCACTTACAAGTTGGGGAGTTAATTCACTAAGAAAAATCACCTCCACATTTGTAGGAAAACATACTTTGTCATCTGCTCCTTGGTTCAAGCTGATAACCAGGGCCCAGGATGAGGCAGGTGGCTTGCCAGCAAGGCCAGCTTCGGCGTGTCTGTACAAAGGAAGGACTTGGACTTGCTCCATAGTTCAGAGGAAATGATAACTATGTGGTGCTCTTGCAGTTGGGAGCAAATTCTGGCCCAGAGCTGCACTTCCCCTGCGTCTTCTGTGCAGGCCCAGGAATGCATGACCACATGCATGACATTCTTATGACCAGAAGCAGCGAAAATTTTATGGTACCTTTCCAGGCTCAGGAACATCTGGTTGCTACCTGCTGGCCAGATTCTGGCATACCGGCATATCTTGGCTTTAGGTATGGGCCACCACCATTATCTTAAACAGAGAGCCTAGGGTTCATGGGCAACCAGTTCCAACAGTTTAACAGTATGAAAATTACGGTGACATGTGGGTTAACACTTGTTAACTAGATTCAGGTATTAATAAGCCAATTATAGGCTTATGGAGCAGGAAGGAACAGGTACCAAAACAGGGGTGTAACCACATCAGTTTTGCAAACTGGAAAAGCTAGTGGCCCAGGTTAATGACTCTTTCTAGTTATGTGGTCTGGGTCCCTAAGCATCCCATATATTGTTGTTTTTAAGTGTTTCCTATTACTACAGCTTTCTGAATCTGTCGTGTGTGTGTGTGTGTGTGTGTGTGTGTGTGTGTGTGTATGTGTGTGTGTATCTATCTATCTATCTATCTATCTATCTATCTATCTGTCTATCTGTACTGGGGATTCACCCAGGGTCTTTGTACTGATCTACACCCCCTAGTCTTTTTATTTTCAGTCAGTGCAGGGTCTTGCTAAATCACTAAGTTGCCTAGGTTCAAGTGAACCTTCTGTCTCAGTCTCCAAGAGTGCAGAGATTACAGACATGTACCACTACACATGCACTGCACAGATATTTCACTTTTTCAAGTAATTTCAGAAATACTCATGTTAGTTTTTCCTGCAAGGTTGAATTCTACAAGGGGGAGAGGACATCACTCATTTTGTAATGAGTGATTACACCTATCTCCTTGTAGGCACTCCGCTTGGTATATGAATAATGTCAGAGGTGTTTGCTCACCTGTTTCTCTTAATTCTTTTTTTGTAAGAGAGAATCTTTTGTGTCTATGACTTGTAAGTAACACTTTGGCCATTCTTTTAGATTATGGTACAGCATACAGTATAATTACTATTGTTATTCTCTAATCATTTTGTTATGAAATTTTGCTCTATTTCTTTTTTTTTTTAATTTTTTTTTAATTTTATTTATTTATTTATTAGAGAGAGAGAGAGAGAAGAGAGAGAGAGAGAGAGAGAGAGAGAGAGAGAGAGAGAGAGAGAGAGACCAGCTCAGCCCACCAGGGGGCGGGCTGGCTGGCATGTGGTGCTGGGGGATTGAACCGCGGTCCCTGATGCTTTTGCTAAGCTTGTTCTAAGTAGGTGCTTTAGACCACTGAGCCATCTCTCCAGCCCTATCTATTTCTTCATAGAAGAAAGTTTAATATTTTATCAAAATCTATATGTAATACATTAAAATAAAACAAATTAATTATAAAATAATGTTAATCTACAAATTTACCAAAGGCATGAGGAAAAATGGTGTGAATGCACAATCATGTATTATAAATAAAAGTTTTTAATTCTGAATCCTTCAAAGAGATATCATGCTGGTAATTGCAATTCTGTTTTCCAAGTTGAGTACAACTAACTTAGTCAAGACTTAACAGATCCCCACAGAAAGAGGCTTCTTCTGGGTCTGCCTGTGATTGATATAAGTGGGTACTCTCACCAAGAAAAAAAAACTGCAAATGCCTCTTTGCTATTGAAACTCATGATTAGATAAATTATTGTTATCTGAACTCCTGCTATCTGGAATTCAGAACCAGAACATTAGGACCATATATTTTGGATGAGCTTTGCATTATCTAAACTCTGCTCACCATTTGGAACTGAGGAACCAAATTGATCTTGTAAATACCTTTTGTTACCCAAACATATTAGCTTTTCAGGTTGGATTCCAAGGGACACCCTGTTGTCCAAAGGTATTTGTAACATTTTCTTTACACATATGCACATGTATGTGAATGTATATAGACACATCTGTAAATATACACATATCTACATTCATATACATATACATTTATCTATATATGTTTATATACATATACATACATAGCTTTTCTCGACAACATCTATTATTCATCAGTATTCAAGAAAAAGAACATCATCTCATGCGAATATCTGCTCTGCAGTGTTCACTGCTCTAATTATGCAGTCAGGCTTAACTCTGCCCTGAGGAAGATTCTAAAGCTATAGCATGGCATTTTAGGACTCATGCTCACCATGGAAGCAAGAAGAAGAAATTCCTGACAGGCTAACTCTGAATTCCTGTCACCTAGCACAGTGCTCTACATTTAATGCTTCTTCAATGAGTGAGCACTCAGGCCAGCTATGCGGCGGGGCAAACCAGGGTGGATCTGTGTGTCACAGGAGAACAGTTCAGGTGCTGAACTTAGTATGAACATTCAGAGAACATGTGCAGATCATACATACATTTAAAGAAAGTGTTAAAGGTTCCTTTGAACACAATTAATGCAATCACCTTCAAATATACAGCTTCTTCATAACATCTCTATTGTTTTTTAAAAATCCCTCAACTATAAGTTTTACTGTATTTAGAAGAGACTCAAGATAGATGTTTTCCTAAGACCTTATTTGTGGGGTAGAAGCAAACTGTTACCTGTGAACCAGAGTGTTTTTGAGGCCACCAACCAGGCCTCTGGCGATGGTCTTCACTCGGGGAGTGAGAATGGCCTGGGAGACGTGGAAGGAGCCCTGCGGGGCTCGCTCGCTCAGCGTGGTCTCCAGGAAGAGGATTAGTTTGCGCACACTCGTGGTGTTTGCCCAGGGTGCAGGAATTTTCTTTCCAGGCCACAGGAAGGAATAATGCTTGTACAAGGGATAGTGGTAGAAAATAAGAACCTGAAATGTTCAGAAGAGCAAAACAACAATTTGTGAATAAGTTAAATGTCAACCCCTTGATCTTATACTGATTTCTGAGACCAAACAAATATATCTGAAACATAGCTTTTTTTTGTACGTAGTACAGGGTCTACAGGGTCTCACTATGTAGATCGTACTCATAGTGATCCTCCTGTTTACAGTCTCCCAAGCAGTGGGATTACAGGCATGCGCCACCCCCTAGTCTCAGCGTGCTCCGGGGATGGGGCTGGCACAGCAGGCCTGGGGATCAAACCCCTGGCCCCTGCGTCTGCCTAAGCAGGTGCTTTAATCCACTGAGCTATTTGGCTGGCCCCATAAATATTTTTATATATGTTAAAAATCAAGAAGCATATAGCATTTGCTATATGGCTGATGCAAAGATTTTTTTGTCGTGAACGACTATGGTAAAAATCACAGGCCATGGTAAAAATCACAACTTCTAGGAATTGTGTTTTAAGTCAATGCATACAATACAATGTACATGACAAAGGAAACCAATGACACAGAAATATATATTTCAAAATATCAAATAAATTTGTGATATATGCATGTGCTTTGTGATAAATATATTAAATAAAATTACTCTGTTGTGATTCCAGTGAGTTCCATAAATTTGAGTTAGCAACAGCATAAAGGATTTCCTAAAATACCTGCAGTAAGAGACATGTGATCTGTTCACGTCTGTGGGGATACGCAGCAGGTAGGGCCACCATGGGTGTGGGCGGCTGCCTGCACTCACTACTGATTAGTATATGAATTTTGAGTTAAAGACTTGCAAAAATGAATCTGTAATTTTTTACCATCCAAATTTAGTCTTGTTAAATTCTTCCCATACAGACTGGGGAGATGGCTCAGTAGAATAAGCACTTGCCTGGCAGGCTTTGGACCTCACTCTACAACTTTTTGGATGAGCTAGCTTACAGAGTCTAGAAATTGTTTCCTATGCTACGATGTTGACATGGAGCATTTAGAAAAATGCACTCAACTAATTTGTGAGTAAACAGCTTTTCTACTGTATATGTGAGCTGACTCTAATGAAACTGTTCTTCCCAGGAGAGGGAGGGAGTGTGCTGCTAGGTCAGGGAAGACTTCATTGAAACAAAGTCTCCAGTGGGACTGCTCAGGATGATGGTAATTTTGAAAATAATTAGAGAGCCACATCCACAGTATTAATTAGTATCTCGGAGGCAGCTGTGGGACAGGGAATTGCTATTCTGATTGTCCCAATTCAGAGCTCTGCTGGGTAGGTTTCTAGAAGCCATTTGTTTTTTCTTTAGAGGACCCCATGAGCTCTGCCTAGGGAATGTCTGTGTGAGAAACAGGCCTGGAAATGGTCCTCAGCCTGCTGACCCAGACCACAATCCTCCAGCCTCCCCTGAACCCAGCTCTGTTGCTTGTGTGTGGAAAGGCACTGGATGAGCCACTCCTGAAGGCCCAGAGTCATCAAGAGCCAGGCTAGCCTCATCACAGGGGTAACAGCTATGACTATTTTCACTGGTTCTTAGTGCTGACTGACTGCTAATGATGTCTGTGGTAAATACATGTGTTAATGAGGTTAATCACAGGCTCATTTTAAGCAGATTGCCTGGGTTAGCCCGGGAGGATTCCCTCCCTACTCCCCTGTGGCACAACTGGTTAGTTTAAAGGGCTAGGGACAGGGAGTTGAGCTGCCTTGGACAACTGGCGAGGCAAGAGGCTGTGCAGCCCTGTGATAGGCCTTGCCACGTGGCATTCTGTGACAGGTTTGGTACAAGTGTCCTGTGACTCTGGTCCCTGGTCCCAGAAGGATGATGCATTCCTTTACTTTGCCTTGGAGAAGGTGGAAATAGTAAAAGTTATACAGAAAGGGTTGACTTTCCTCAAAGGTTATGGGAAATTTCTGCTTGTAGCAGGAAGCTAGCTAGCCCAGGAAGCAAACTCCCCTTCCTCAAGAATCCGGGTGCCTAGACTCTGGCCTGGAGCATGTTTCATGTCTGTATCCCCACCTCACTCATTTAGCCTTTTCCCCCTGAAATACTCTCCCTTCCAGCTCAGCAGTTCATGTTCAGTTTTTCTCCTGAGACTCAGACAAAAATCTCATTTCCTTTAAGAACCATTCCTTAATTGAACTTCTCTTATTCTGATCATTCCTTTACTGAGGGACTCTGGAAGGAAAATTTATGCTATACTCTACTTTTCAACTAATTTACTGCAAAACCTTTTTCTTCACAGTATACAGAACATTTAAGACAGTCTTATCTTGCAAGTGTGTATCAACTGTTTTGTATTTCACTAGGGTTATGTATTTCTGCCTTATCTTTATAATCCTAAATACTTCCAGGATATAGATTAAATCTTCCAATTCACTGTACTGTCAAAACCCACTTTTTATATGGTATATGGATTATATTTGTGAGCTGTGTTTTAACTGAATGCTTAGTAAATGAAACTGGAATGGTAGTGCACTTCTCAATATTGAATTGCAGTAATAAAATGTGTAGGGGGCTACATTAAGGCAGCTCATTACATAATGAATATTTAAAATCTGGTCACCCATGTGGCACCATTCCAGCAGGGGAGAGGTGACTGGGAACTCTCTTTGAGATTTTCATATTTTAAGAAGAAATATAAAATAGAAAACAAGAGGCAGGATAGAGGACCTTAGGATTCACAATGGTGATGCTCTCCACTTCTCTGATGCATTATCAGTCTCCTTCATAACTTTAGGAGCACCTGTGATTGGATGACACACTTAACGTGGCCCACACTTAAAACTACGGTCATCATCCCACTGCTAGAAATTCACTGTACATACTATTGATTATTCCTGAAGGTACTTCTTATTCCTGTAGATTTTAATCATCTTAGCAGGCAATATAGCAGTCATTAGAATACTGTGTACAGAATTATTAAGTTTTGTATGAACTGAAATTTAATCTGATACGAATTATATTCAAAATCCACACCCTTCCTCCCACTATTAACATTCGGAGGACAATGGGCCTTACTTTAATTAATTTGATACGGGGTCTCACTGCACAGCTTGGAATCATAGTGATTCTCCTATCTCAGTCTCCCCAGTGCTGGGATTACAGGTGTGCGCCACCATGCTTGGTTTCAGTGGCCAGTGTGGTGAGTCCAGAGTTCTGGAGCCAGCATGACATGTGGACTAGGGATCAAACCCGGGTCCTTGTGCTTGTCAAGCAGGCACTTAGACTGTCAAGCTATCTCCTGAGCCCAACAATGGGATTGATTAATAAGGACCATGTATTTGTGTTAGTGTTACATATGACTGCAACCGGCAATGTCATCCAACTATGTCAGCAGCCTGCAGAGAGAAGCAGTTGTGAGAATCTGGGGCAGATTAGGCAATATGTCAGTGAATCCTGGCCTCTCCCTCACAGACACTGCTTCCTCAGAAAGATGCTTAATATCCCTATTCCTCAGTTTCCTTGTGTTTAAACTGGGGTAATAACAAAGGATCTAGCTTATGCTGTTGAGAGGATACAAAGGGTTAATCCATGCACCTAGCCACTGTAATGGCTTAATAGTTGAGTTGTTATTGTTGTTATTACCATTCCATGACTTAAGACAGAAAATCAGCCAGAAACATTTTTCCAAGTTACACTCATAAGGGCCAGATATAAACTTAGTTTTGTGGGGAGAGATGTAATAAACATTTGTCAAAGTATCATTTACAAATCTTTTAGTGAGGAAAAATTGCTTAGCTATATTTTAAAAAATATTAAAATTAAATCACCAAGACTCCATGGAGTCAAAGATAGATAGCACTTGTACCAGTCTGTGCAAAGCAACCTGGCATTTCCAGTTTCTCGGACCTGACCTGGGAGATGTTCTTGAACCTTGCTGTCTTTCTCCCTGGAATCTATCCACGAGGCGTCCCTGTGGCCAGATCTTCTGGTAGACTCCTCACATGACCATTTGCCACTCTGTCTCATTAGTTTGCTACCCCGGACACTCGCACAGCACAGGAATCATCCAGATCCCATTAAAGCCTTAGTCATGCACAGCCTCAGAATTCTGACCTGGCCACCTCGTCTCTGACCTCTTCCTGCCTTGGCCTGCTCACTAGTCTCACTGCCTTTGTTTTTCCTTAAAACTTTCAGGGACCTCCCTACCTTAGGACCTCTGGCTGGCTGTTTCCTATGCCCACCAATACCTATCTGATTTATTCCTATGAATGCCATCTTTTCAATGAGGACAGCCATACTCAGTTGTGTAAAACCACAATCAACTGTGCCATGCAGAGCCTACTTGCTCTCCTTGTGCCACACTAGACTTCACCTATAGCTCTCACCATTATACATATATGGTATTTATCATCGTTATTCTATGGTCTCTCTCCCTTCATTTGAATGAAAGTTCCTTTAGGACAAGGATCTTTTGTCTACTTTATTTACTCATTTACTGTAGATCCTTAGAATGGTGCTTGGTCCATATTTGATGTTCAGTAAATATTTACACATAGTATTTAACTTATTTTGAACTAAAAGATCATTTAGGATGTTTTGCTTAATGAAAGTGGCAAAGTGTCCAGGGTCACAAACTAATGAGACAGAGTGGCAAATGGTCATGTGAGGAGTCTATCAGAAGGTCCAGCCCACAGGGACGCCCCTTGGATAGATTCCATTTGCTTAATGAAACTATTGAGCAAGGGAGCAACTCTGAATGAGAAGCACTTGCTGGTTTTTGCTTGTTTTCTTAAGGGAGTCTAATGTGGAGGCTGCTCTGTCCTGAAGCTCCTCCTTTTTCCACTGCCCGTTGGGGTCACATTCATTTTCCAGGCTCTCCCTCATGAGCTTAGGCTTGGAGGCTCCTCTCCACTTAGACAGCCTGGGAAATGTTCCCGGACTCTCTTCCATGGGTTCTCCTTTCCTTAAGTCTTCTCTTGCTATGACCAAAATTTTATGAAGAAGACCTTCTAAAATGTGAATACTCCTGTGATGAAGGATTTCATATGCTTCTGTCAGCTGATGCCTTTACTTATCACTCACTACCTCCACAAGAATTAGCTGGGGGGACCTAGGTAGGGGGTGATAATGCCCCTCATGGGAGATAGAACGGTAATAACCAACTGAGCCATTTCCCAATTTTGCCTCAGGCTGGTTCTGGCTATTCTCAGTCAATTCAGTTGTTAGACTGCATAGCAAAAGGAGTTAGGTCCTGCTTTTGTAAGCTCATCTCTGCTTCTTTCCTACCTGGTACTTCTTCTCCCACATGGACTGCAGAGTCAGACTTTCCACACTGCAGGCTGGGCACAGCTTGCTTCCAAATGCCTCCTGGATCCGGAGAACCAGGCATTTGTGGTGGGCTTCATCCATGGCGTAGAAGTGGTTGAAATCCAGGAAGATGATCTCTTGGGGGTGCTGTGTAAGGAATGAATCTATTTCCATCAGCCCATCCCAGACTTTGATCCCAAAAAGCCCATGGATGAAGTAAATCTCCTGGTCAGCGTCCCCTGGCTTAGAAGACACACGCAAGTCAAAGTAGCGGATTCCAGCTTCCAGCTGCTCTCGAAAGGTCAGGTTCTGAGTCACAGACCATTTCTTCATGAGCTTCTTCACCAAGGAGATCCTGGCCAGGCGTTTGATAGCTGGGGTCTGGTCGGGCCCCACGGGGGACTTTTCATCTACCCAGTAGCTGAATGAATCATGGGAGCCTGTACAAAGCAATAAAGGGGGGTGGTAATGAAACTGAAGCTGAGAAAACTAAGCCAAGTGATGGAAAACAACAATTAAGAATCAAATCTATAAAAGCATTGTAAATGAATACTTGCAAAAATTTCAAGCCTACTGGGAATGAAATAAACACAAATAAAAGTAATATGGTCTTATTAGCAGCTTGTTAAGCCCAGGGTAATGCTACAAATCTCATATATTGCCAAGAATAAAGTAAATTAATACATACCCTTTTGGAAAGCTATTTAGAAGTATGCTTAGAAAAAGGTGCTTTAAAATATTCATACCATTTGATTTAGTAATTTCATTTCATGAAAGTTATTCTGAGGAAATAAAAAACATTTGGGGAAAAACAAAACTGGTTGCTAAGGCATATCCATAACACAGACTAACTGCAGGTTACTTAAGTGCCCCTCAAAGAATGCTTAATGTGGTATGTATTCTAGTATTCTTTTGTCATGCTGGCTTTGAAACAAAGGGTATGAAAATACTGCATCTATCTTACTGATTCTGGGACAGGCATTTTAATTCTAGGAAAGAAGAATTAAAGAATTTGACTGCTTTATTTAGCTTTTCTCTATCTTTGGTGGGGGGTGGGCAGCGACCTCTGCAGATGCTAAGGACCCCCCCGCTTCTCCTCTCTTTAGCAGAAAGTGCATTCTCCCCCCACCTCAGTAAACCTCAGTTTCTGCTAGTGGCTCAGGTAACCTGTAGTTTACTTCAGTTCCTGTTATAGTTCCTGTTACTTCTGTTCTTTAGAAATGGTTGGTCACTATGATGCGGAGTTGGCCACTGTGATGCATACTGTAAAAACCAATCAATAATCACCTACTACTCTATGTTTTTCTTGCAGACCACATAAAAACATCCCTGAGCTTTCAAGGCCGGACATGTTTTAGAGGTCAGTGCCCAATGACATGCATAAATCTGCCTCCAAATCCTGGGTGATGTTTCTTGGTGCTTCTGTTCGCTGTTGCATCATCTCTTTCCTCTCCTCCAACTCATTCTCTCCTCTACTTTGAGACAGGTTCTTGCTAACTTGCCCAATCTAGGGTCAAATGTGAGAGTCTCCTAATTAGCTAGGACTATAGGTACATATCACTGTGAATTTCAAATTTTAGATTTTTAAAGTATAAAAAGTTTTGAATGTGTAGGAATGCTTTTTGACAGATCAGATAAACATTTAGATGAACTTAAAAGAGGTTGTTGATATCTTTCTATTATTATTATTATTTTTTATTTTTGGTATCGAGAATTGAACTCAGGACCTTGAGCTTGCCAGGTAGGTGATTAAGCCACTGAGCTATCTCCTCAGCCCTATCTTACTATTTTTGAACTAATACTTTGATGGGCTGAAACTGTTATTAAATGGTCCAAATGCATGTTTCACTCACCTGCTTTAAACAGCAAGAGGCTAGACACTGAGATTGTCTTGTTATACAGTAGGAATGATTATAGTAGGCACAATGCCAACCATAGTGAGCTAATATTTTAAAAGTAAATATTTTAGATGAAAATTATCTTTAATCACTATCATGCACCATTATATTTTTTTCTCTGACTCATGCTATAGGCTAATTCAGTCAGTGCTGTGGCATGTACAATCTAAGAGAACTTCTTGTTCTGACACTACTACCGTTGCCCTCAGGTCTCTACATTAAAATTCTTGTGTTTCTTTTACATTGTCACCAATAATTCATTTTACTAATTTTAGAGTAGATAACTCATATGTAATATACATAGGTAAATCTCTATACTTTTATATTATGTCCATTCTCTTGAAAATCATAGCTCTGCCTTTACTACTTTAGATAGTCAGTATCTGAGATGTCAGATATAAAATAGCCTCTACTAATTGACCATTTCAGATGTAAAGTGAAAAAAAGAAAAACAACTGATAAATGAGGTTTTAATTTTATGTGCATCTGGCACAAGAAAGAGATTCAGTAAGTATGAAAAAACCCCACATTTATTAATTCTTAGGAAAATTGAATTTTCCAAGTGAGATAATTACCAGCATATTTCAGGTAAAAAAAAAATCCTGCCATTGCTAACAGAAATGTGGAGCAACTCCCCCTGGATCTTCCCCGTTGGTTATTGCTGTCAATGGTACCCAATGGATATTTGCCTAACGCTTCGCTGCCTTTAGATGCTCAGAAACAAAATTTTTTATCTCCTCATTGACAGATTTATTAGGAGCAGTGTATGTGGGGATGGTGAGCAGCCAGTTCTCTCTTCTTTTAAAACTATATTAACAGCCCAGCTGTTCAAGATGCAGTATGAGGCACATATTGGACTTAATTCTTCTGGGCCTCAGGGAATAGCCATTATTCAGGCATGGAAGAGACAAATCCCCTCTGGGGCTTGCTTGTTGGTGCTGAGCCCAGTTCCAACTCGAGGGAGATGTGCTAACAGTCTTCAACCCTCTGCTCCTGTCTAAGGACTGCAGAAATGTGATAGCAACAGGGCTCCAGGGGCTATTTCTTGAATGCACAGCACACACATGGTACCAGCCGGCCCCACAGAAGAGGGAGAACCTGTACATTCCCATAGACACGCAGTCCTTCTTTACTTTCCGCTCCTCAGGACTGTCCTATCCTTTCTAACATCCTGAGATCCTTACACATGTTGTGTTTCCTGCACAGGACAAAACAATGGAACAATGCTCGTGTGTATGTTTTATTCTCCTTGTCCTACCTAGATCCACAGTGATCAAAAGTATCACTCAGCAGCCACTAATGAGTAAATTTTCTACTTCATTTTTCTAGAAAGTTTCTGCCTCACATAGAGTGAAATAATGTAGTATGATGTACTTCAGTATATTTAACTATTTTTAAAAAATAGGCTAAGGGGGCCAGGGAGATAGCTCAGCTGTCTAAGCACTTGCCCGGCAGGTGCAGGGACTGGGGTTTGATTCCTAGTACCATATATCATGCTGGCTCCACTCCAAGGCCACCTAGCTGGCCACTGAAGCTGGGTGTGGTGGCGGTGCATACCTGTAATCCCAGGGCTGGGGAGGCTAAAAACAGCAGGATCACTGAGTTCTTCCTCCCTGCCCATGTAAACTATTTTAGTTGTTAAAATTTTCCCCTTTACTCTCGGTATGAAAATTGAATCCATGCATTCCAGCAAAGAGAAAAAAACATAGTGTTCATTGAACCTTGCCACAGGTGCCACAGTCCCTCCCTACTGTGTCAGACCTTCTCTGGAGGAAGAGCTGGAAACCTTCTTACATGCTTCTATTGAGAACCTAGGCTGTCACCCACTATCATTATACAAAATTTTCTTTTCCTAAAGACCTCTGACTTCTGGGCCTGGCCTTCTCTGGTTGGTCTTCTAGTACTTTCAAATCTTCAATTAATAATCTATTAGATTGCCTTTCTCATACCTACATGCATACTTTCTTCACCATTCCTTTCATTCTAAGAATGTGCTCTTTTGAATAACTGAATAACAGCTTGTTAGTGGAAAAAAAGAGATATGGAAGGCCTTGCTTTGTTTTTCATGCCTTCTATGAGGTGATTAGATGAGGTTGTTTAAGATTAATTGGGTCCTTTGAGATGTATGCTGTATTAGAATATACGCAGTCTCTGGGGCAGAAAAATCACAAGACAAGTGAGACTGAAATAGGAAAAGGTTAGCGTATTTGTTCAGTGTTACAGTTATTTCTTCTTTGATACCACCAGGATATAAAATAATCTAAGGGGTCAGGAATGTACTATGTGTTGGCTTTGTGAGTTCCAGAGACAAGACATATGCTCCTTATCTAGAACACAAATTGCTGCCAGACTCTTTCTGAGGTTCCTTAGGGGATTGGACATCTCAAGAGAGCACATCACAGCCTTTAGTTAAAGCACTTTCATTAAAGCAAATTGGAATCATAGCCATTTTCTGAATGCAATTAAAAAGAACTTAAAGTAAGTGAACTTCTTCGAAATCTGGTTTCTAAAGAAAACAAAAATAATTCAAACCACACAAATGAAAAGATGCATTTCATTACAGCACGATAATGTCAGCCTACATGCTGACCATACTCATAGAAACATTTCATCACACCTCTGGGTGTCAGGGAGAGGAGTGATGGCGACAACCCCACATTCAGAAACTCCTGGCCTCAGATGTTTAAGAACCCTCGCTCTCCAATTCCTTCAGGCATCATCCTGCCTATGGTGAGCCCTCTGACCTTGGTCTCCAGCCCCTCCCAGGTGGCTCACTGAGCCCCTCCCTGGCCAGGTTTCTTCACCCCAGCTCTCCTACAATCTGTTCCTCTAGGCAAACATCACAGAAATTGTTTTTTCCCCTAGCGTGGAGGTGGTCTTATTTACGTCCAAATATATATGTATACGTCAGTAGATATACAGTACAAAAACAGATATACAGAAAATACAGAGTATTAAAATTTCACAGTGGGGATGTTATCAGGGGAGAATTGTCTAGAAGGCCACCTTGGGAGGTGATTATGAGCAAGGCTGAGGGACACTGCTCTCTCCTGAGCCCCTGGGCTTGCTGGGCTGCCCTCTTACCCTGTCACTTGTTTCTTGAATGGCATGTCTGTGATCCCTCCGGGGACTGCTTTCCGCTGGTGTCCACATGTAAGGGGACACCATGTACTGGAAAGCTCTGTTCCCATCTGCTGTCCCAGAGCATGAGTAAGTTGGGAACCATTCTCTTCCAGTTGTTTTTTAAGTATTTCTACTCTCATCTCAAGGACCAACAGGTCATTTCAGGAAGCAGAAATTTACAAATGATGAGTCCTGAGACTAATTTAATGAACTACTATAGCTCTAAATAAGTCATGTGGAGAATTACCACAGGGTTTCAAGTTCTTGGGTCTGCTGCCAGGTTACCTGGGTTCACAATCATGGCTCTACTGCTTAGCCATTAAGGCACCGAAGTGCCATGCCCCAGCTGCCTCCCTTACACTACAGTGGTAACACTGGACCAACCTCTCTGGTATGCTGTGAACACTGGTTAAGTCATTAAGCACTTGGAAGAGTTCCTGGCCAACAGAATAGGGTCAAACATATCACTACTCATTATTAAGGAACGATACCATCTGAGAAGTAACTGAAACTTCAGTCAATATTTATATTCAGGGATCTGTCATGCCAGTTCATGTTTAGAGCTGGGATGTAAGAAATCTAATGTGTAAGTGATTTATTTTAGGTTACTGCCAAGCTCAACATCCAAAGGAGTAATTTTAGATCCTTTAAGTTAGAATGAAAACTTGACTCACAAGCGATTTCCAGTCTGTCTTACGTAAATAACTGAGAATAAAGAAATACATGGCTACAGAATTGAAAACACCGGAAGGAAAGTTCCAAGGATTCTCCTGAGTTTTTTGTTTTCAACATGATAGAATTAGACCCGATGGGATTTCACCACAAAAATACAGAAAACCAAGCTAATTTAATGATAAAAACACATTCAATAGATTGTTAGAGTACAAGCTTAAAAAGTCCATTTGTTGAAATGGAAGAAAAGTCACAACAGTTTCTATAACCTGTACAAAAAGACAAAACAGTTTTCACAAATATCATTGAAACATTAAAAAATCTATATAATCATCCTCAAAGAAACTTTCCTTGATACATTTTAATCACTGACACCAACACCAACAGTACTTTTGTCAGTTTTTCTGTATGTCTGACACAGTGAAAATGCTAATGAACAGTTCTCAGGATGTGTGCATGGCCACACTAAAATGTCAGTTTGCTTTTTTCTTTTCTTTTCTTTTTTCCCATTTTATTGAGAAACAAATAGCAATGAGACAGTTGCAAACCAAATTGGTAGGACAGTTTCAATAATTTACACATTGCATATATTCTTCCTAGTGGTTAATTGCTGTACAAGATGTGGACATGATATCCTATTTACAAACACTATTACAACAAATCCCTCTATTCTTTAAGAGAATGTAACTATATATCTATCCTAACCATTTTGAATACACAGATACAAAATGGACATTCATCTGTATCCCCTTTTTTTGTTTAGTTTGGGTATTTGAATGTATAGGTGTGTTAACTCAGCAAAATATTCTAAGAGTCCAGCAGTCCATAATAGTATTGGGTCTTCTGTCAGTTTGCTTTTTTCATTATGTTTGATCACTTTATTTTTCTTTGCACGAGGGAGCCTTTTAGGCTTCTTAAATTTGCCTGTTTTCTTCACAGGTTTTTTGCTTTTTTAGAAAACATTTTCACTTGAGCCTTGGGAGAAGCGTGAAATACGTATGCAACACATTCACTACCTTGTCACTTGGATGGACCTGCGATGGAAATGCTTCTGCCAGTGCGCCGCCGCTTCATGCCAGCGAACTGACTGTAACAGGATTCTGGATCTGGACCATGAATTAGTAGTAAAACAAGCTTATTTTAAAATAAGATGTTTAGATAGCAGGAGTTCTTATAACAGGGACATCTATAGAGCTGTTCGGCATAAATGTACACGTCTACGTGTGCATGCATATGCTAAGACTAAAATGTAACCCAGAATAAACCCTTATTCAAGGAAGAAAATACCTTTCATTTATTTTGAAAAGTATGTTTAAAAGAATTAAAATCTATTTTACTGAAAAGTGTTTACTAATATTCTAGTATCTTCAAGTTGATACTAATATTATTCTCCAAAAAATATTTTTAAAGACAAATGTTATTTTAACCTTATTTTGGAAAGATTAATTTAAGCTCCATATAAATCCAATTTTTTTTTTTCCAATCAGGATTTCATCACATGATTTCTATTGAAATCACAGTCTATTGTAAGCTTGGGCTGAAAACAGAGAATGATTACGTATTTTCTATTAGGTACAGTAAGACTGTTCAATTAGGACTTGTCTACTTCATCTTAACCTGAATTTTAGTTAACATAACTGGTACTTTGTATATTATTTCTCTATCAACTTATCCTTTGTCTGTTATATGAAGATAGAATACTGAGGCAGTTTGAAAGGGGAAAAAAAAAACCCCAAACAGGTGCAGCTAACATTCTACCTACCCATTTGAGCAGATGTTTCATGAAGCTATACTAAATGTCAAATCTATTTTTTCTAAATCAATATACACACTGAATAAAAATTGTATGCTTTAGAAAAATTAATATGATCTTAGCTGTAAAGACTTTTGCCTGTCCCAAACCAACAATAATAATAATACAGGAAAGACACCCATCATGGAAGGCCCAAAACTTGGCTCACACTTGAACTTGTTAAAGTCAGGCCATTTACATGCTTCTGGGGACCAGATAGTGTTTGAATAGCTGTAAATGCTGGGCCAGAAGATGGTTAGGGTAGACTGTGGCGGTGACTCAGGACAGCAGGCACCATGGGAATGAGGGCTTTGAGCTATGGCTATGGAGAAGTGACAGAGGCAACCGGTTTACTGGACATGTTAGAGCACTGCCAGAACAGACTGCAAATGTGGGGCCAGTCCGTGGGGTTATGATACATAACTCCTTACAAAATTGGCACTGTGTTAAAAGTGTTTTCTTCAATGCACATGGTAAACCATGTGCTGTAAATATGCACATGAGCTAAGAGGGAGCAAGTCATTTCTAATCCCCACTTGCCTCTAAGCAGAGAGAATCTTCCTAACCACAGCATCTTTTGTTTGCTAAGCATGAATGAAATACTCGACTCTGCATTAAGGGCTTTGCATACACTTGAAATGGGATTAATCTCTGGGTGTATTTGTGCTGATTTAAAGGTGGGAGATGGGAAAGACATCAGCCACTGTGTTGAGAGGAATGAGAAGCTGAGCAGCCAGGAAGGAAGGCTGAGTCCCCCACTGGAAGCGGAGAGAGGGGGCATCCTCTGAGGCTAGAGAGCTGAACGACTCAGGGACGAGACAGTGGAGACTTTCAAAGATATTTATGACCTCATTTTTATTTCCTGCAGATATTTTAACTCACAATATGAAAGAATGCCATGTTATTAAGCTGTCTAAAGCACACCTGTGTCTCGGCTGGCCCCCATTTTGAGGTCCATCCCCCCAGGAGCTCTGCTGTGTGTGACTATCCCCCTTAGCACTGGCTCATCTAGTACTGGCATCAGAATCCTGAGGCAGGGACACAGCTAGCTGGAAAGGGATGGTGCCACATCCCTTTCCAGGTGGAAAAATCCAAGGGGAAGCTGCTCTGATTGAGACTAACCCCTCAGGAAGGACCCTTTATGAATAATTCTTTTCTTGGTGTACTAGTATTAAAACCTTACTACAGGACTAGTGAGATAGCTCAGCGGATTAAGTGCCTACTTAGGCAAGTGCAGGAACCAGGGTTCGATCCATAGCACCACATGCACTGGGCACACTGAGGCAGCCACAGAGACCAGGCATGGTGGCACACACCTGTAATTACCGTGCTGAGGAGGCTGAAAGCAGCAGGATCACTACGAGTCCGAGCTGCATAGTGAGATCCTGTACCAAATAAATGAAAAAAATTAAAAACAACAAAAACCCCCTACTACAATGGCCAATAATCTAAGCAGTGATAAATCAAGATATTCATAAAGATCTGAAGGCATTCTAAAGAGAAAAGGCACAGTTTAAAGGCAGAAGAGGATAAAGGAGAAAAAGACAAACACCAGGAATAGTATTTCATGAATATTACTAAACTACAAGAGCCAGAAAAGGCACTGTTCAGTTAAGCCACACAAAGAGAGGGCTTTCAGGTAGGAGGCAGGGACTGCCTTTCATTTGGTGATGAAATGAAAGTCTGGCTGAAGCCTCCCCCTGCCCAGAAGAGCCTTGCATGGCGCAGAATGCAGGGCTGCACTGCAGAGGCTCCGGCTCCAGTTCTGTTCCTCACCCAGCACAGATGAGTCTGATGAGAAACTTTCTATGAATAATAAACACCCTGGCCTCATGCACTCTGTTTGCCTTATGCAGCGTAACATTACCAGGAAGGCGGGCTAGCCACTGGGGCTCAGGTGCAAGGTCTGCCAACCCTGAGCAGTCTTTTGTGGGCTCTTGCATGTCTACATCTACCTCCCTGTGACTCTTGTACCTTGAAGAAGGAAGTAACAGAAGCCAGTCCAATTATTCCTTTATTTTCCTTGGTTATATAATAAAAAAATGGGGGTACCCAGGGTGTGTTCCTTCCTCATTTGTACGCTATCAACCTACTTCCCGCAGGAAGCAGGTGGACGACAGACAGAACAGCCAGCCTGCACTTGCACTGACATTTAAAGGCCAAGTCTCCTGCCATCCTAAATAATAATATTTCCCTCCCACGTACAGGAGAGGATGGCTATGAGAATGATGTGGGGGAGGAGAGGCTCTTGGAAAGTTCATCGGGGCCAAAACACTTGATTTATGGTAACTGTGCTGCATACTGTGGAAGATAGCTTATGTCATAAAGATTTAAAAAAATTAAAATTGAGTGATGAATTGAGTGATGAAAACAATTCAGCAATTGTTTTCTTCCTCTGTTTTTATTGATCTTTACTATGACTAGCTTCTCAATAAATAAAGCTTTCTGGAAGAAGTGGTTCAATGATACAAACAGGACCTATTTTTCAAATATATTTTCTTTCCTAATAGAAGCTTTTTCTGATTGTCACATCCTTAGCACTAGAGTTCAGGTGTTATTTCTGAAGGAGTTTCCATCTAGGAAGCCAATGGCTCCATACTACTTCCATTTCCCTATTTGAAAGAAATATTTTAGAGGCATCACAGATTTGGTGCGTATTTCTTTTAAAATTACCTCTCCTTTCCCATGCTCCTAGCACTCATGAAAACCTTTTCATCCAAGAACTAAAAGGCATTTTGTTTACCTCTCCCCAGTCTGTACTTGAAGCCTATCATTAACTCTCTTATGGTCTCTGGCAGAGGCTCTTGTCTGAAAAAGTTCAATGCATTGAGTGCTCATTACAAAACTTGGGGCTGGGCGTTTTACTTATATCATCTTGTTTGACCTATGCCACCCTTTGGCAGTGCAGTGATAATGTATCTGCATTTCACAGATGAGGAAACCAAGGCTCAGAATGTTTTTGTTTTTTTTTTAAGAATGGTTTTGTACTTAGTTTAGGGGTTCACAGATTGCAAGTGGCTGTCTACGACAGAAGCTCAGGTTTGGCAGACCCATATTCAGATAATCCAGGATGATATTATTGCTTCTAAATCCTTACAAGTTAAACAAGTCAAATGCACTACTCATTTCTTATGACAACATTCCACAGTTTTCTTCAGCGCTAAATGCCTGGCCTTCACCCCAGTGCAGGAATACTGATGGAGCCATGAAAGCAATTTTAAGTTTTGTAAAGACTGGAAGAATTTCTCTATAGGGACACACGAGGGCACTCTTAACCTTCTCTCAGTACAGGCGGCATTTCTTTTGTCATTTCTCTGCTCTAGAACTTGACTCCAGGGCTGGTTCAGCTGTGGATTCCTAGGTGGAGTTCACTTTTCCCCTCTGCTTCTAAACTTAGGAAGGAAGATGAATGAGTTTCAGAATCACTTGAAACAAAACGGATACTTCCACTTACTAACTGCTCATTAAAGGAATTTATGAGCCTATATCTGAAGGACTATTAATCATTGCAAAGAAATATTTCTTTCATACTATAGTTAAATAGAAAATGTGCTTGTAGATTTAACCTATGATATTTGCAAACAAGTAAATCAATCCCCAAGCTGTGGTTGGGTTTATTTCCTCCGGCTCATGTGAGAAGGTCATTATATTGCTGGGGAAAATCTCCCACTTCTGCAGACTCCCAGCTACCACCTTACCT
The DNA here is from genome assembly GCF_000260255.1 of Octodon degus. Lineage (NCBI taxonomy): Eukaryota > Metazoa > Chordata > Mammalia > Rodentia > Octodontidae > Octodon > Octodon degus. Next base: position 1,541,212 of record NW_004524583.1, read on the forward strand.
GGCAAAGCCTTCTTGTTGGCCATTTATGTGACGGTTCTTTTGCTCCAAAGGTTGGGGGTTACATTGGTTTCTGGGGGTACTTTTAATGAAATTTACTGTAGGAACTTTGGGGAAAAAGAAACCTACTTATGCTGGCTGGAACTTTTCAAACCACAGATTCATCTGACATATTAAAGAATTCCCAAGATGCAGGGAAACTTCTTAGCTAGATACTCACAAGCACCAGCACAGTCTTTTCCTTCCTGTAAATGAAGGATTAAGCCACGTGCTCTGACAAAGGAATGGAAAAAAGGCAAAGGGGAAATACCATATACAGCACTCTAAATTACATGAAATGATGGGTTTAAAGGGCATTTGTACATTACACTCAGCAGGAAGTGAACAAAAACACTACCCTGGAAGACTGGTGTTCTGAGGAGCGGGCACGCCAGCTAATGCCTTGTGCTGCTCTTTCTGTAAAGAGGCAAAAAGATTTTTCCTCTGTTGGAGGCTTGCTGGGTGATTACTACACAGACCACTTAAACCACTGGGCTGTTTTTGCTCTGAGTCAATAAAAAGCTTCTAAAATGTCTGGTCTTGAAAAAAAGCAACTTGTTCAGCTGGAACAGGTCAGCAGGCAGGGCTTCAAACATAACCATCCTTGTGGGTGCTTAGCATTGGCGTCCTGGAGTGGAAACAGCCTTGGCTGAAAAGAAACCTGCCCTTTATTATAACCAGCAAAAGGAACTGAAGTTACAGACCCACACTGGCTCAGGCTCCCACTCTACAAATGTTTTCATTTAAATGGTTTTGGAAGACCTAGTTTTCACAGTTCTAGTCTTGTTATCAGTATTGTTTTACAATCTGTTTAACTGCTTCATTTTTTTAATCTGTAAAATGGGAATAAACAAATACCTGCATCAATGGATTGTTGTAAGGATTAACCAAGTCAAGTACAGTACCGTTGGATGTCTAGTTAGTGCTATATAAGTAGTCTATTATGCTTTTGTTGTTAGACTTATTTGAAAGGCTTGGGGTACCTCTGTAATACAATTCAAGGTTTGATTAACACTAGGCATTATTATTTGTTTTGTGCAAGTTGTAATTTCTCCTTAAGCTAAGCAGAAACATATTCTTTTTTTTTTAAGCTGTGATTTTTTTAATATTAGTATTCATTTAAATTTAAAAAAAAACATTTATTCATTTATCTGATACAGTGTCTCGCTACACAGCTTAGACTCACAGTGATCCTCCTGTCTCAGCTTCCCCAGTGCTGGGATTATAGAAGTGCACCACCATGTGTGGTTTTGGGGCTGGCACTGGGCATGCGGTACCAGGGCTGGAACCTGGGTCCTTGCGCTTGCCAAGCAGGCACGTAGACTGCAGAGCTATCTCCCCAGCCCTGACTAGTATATTTTGTGAGACACAGTGCACACACTCATCGTGCAGAATGAATACCCATCCATATTGCACCCTGACTCCTATCTTCCTGTCCCCACCCATCCCCACCCTAGAACCCCTTCCCATCTTCACAGTCTATCTCTGGTCAGAAACATCTGCTCTTTATGTTTTAATCTTCTCTCTCGTTCTTTCCCCCTACTCCCTCTACTTTTTCAATAAAGTTGGTTATTGTGAGTCAAGACACAATTTATGACAAAACACAGTTGTATGTGGTAGAGACGAGGAAACAGTCCTGCGGGTATAATGTGTCCCAATCCTGTTACATGGAGGTATGCAGAGAAGCCCTTCCTGTGGTGTTTCTCCTCAGATAAACCGTAAATGACAGATCAAAGTAGAGGTGAGTACTGCAAGGGAGGGTGCTATGGCCGAGAATAAGGCACTTCAGAGATGGGTTATAACAGGAATAGTGTATTTCCTCTTAGGGTTGTCTTCAGGTGCCTTTGGCTCTGTATAGGTCATAAAACAACAATTTGTCAGCACAATGTTGAAAATATCTTTAAACTGGCTTAGGTCTGTCTCACCAGATTTTTTCCCCACTTTTTCACCTGTGAGTTCTATAGTTAGCCATAGCAGCTGTTCCCTAAAGTCCCTGTTTTCCCACCTGAATTTGCTGATTCAGAAATATACTTCCTTCCTCTGCCAAAACTCACCCCCATCTCTCTCATCCCAGATTGAAGGTGTCCTCTTCTACCTAGCTAGTCCTTAACCTGCACATGGAAGTAACCGCTCCCACTTCCAGTCCCAACACAGTGGCTTGCTCTTCTGGGCCTTATCGGGACTCTTGTATCTCTGAAAATTTTTTCTTATAGTACCTACTATGATTACATATACTAAATAATCAAAGATATTAGTTAACATTGATGGTTATAGGCAAATCATTGTTTGGTATTAGGCCATATTCTAATTGCACTGTATATATAATTTTGTTTTTAAAACAACTCTGATGTGTCACAAAGAATTTAACTTTACCTGAAAGAGAAGTCTAGTCATTGCCCTTGGCTCCTGAGAGGAAATCTCTCAGGCCCTTGGAATGTACTGCCAGAAGAGTATTTATTTTTGTTTGCCTGGAGCTCAGTGGCCACACAAGAAAGGCTATGGATGTGATAGTGGTAATAGTGACTTCTTAACCTCTGTAAGGGTCAGATACTGCAGTCAGCCATGCAGAGGCCCAATAAAACCTGGATACTAACACTCTGGTAAGCTCGCCTAGCTAGCAACACTTTGTGTGTATTATCACCTGTAAACTCCAAGAAAGTACAACAACACTGTCCAGGACTCCACAAGGCGAGGCCAAGCGCAAGGTCCGCAACCAGAACCCTCCTGGGCTTTGTGCTGTGCACATGCTCCCATAACTGTTCATAGAAATCTGTTGATTCCTCTCATGCTAATCAAAAGAAGCTCTAAGTATACAACTTTTGGTTCTATAAGTTCTATGAGTCTTTGCAAATTATCAAGTACAAGGGTGACCTTGAAGATCCTGCAACTTGCAATCAGCATCAGAGTGAAAGTGGCCTTGTTGATGGTGCTTCCTCTGACTTTGTTCTTGTGAAATGGATACTGCAGGTTTCTCCATTTTACAGATGAAAACACTAAGAGACAGAGCAGTTAAACTTTCTACTGATGGTAACAGCCTTAGTAAGCAAACTTGATCTTATATTTAGAGTCTGCCCTCAGAAAGCCTTTTGGATTCTGCTTTCTATGCAAATAAATCTTAAGACAGACACAATGTGTGCATGTATTCAATTATCACATTGCATCCTATAAATATATACAATTATGATGTGTCAATTAAACTAGCAAAAATTTAGATAGGGTAAGATACTAAGAACAGATGTAATACTGAACATGTGTTAAGTGCTGAAGATGTTTAGGGATGTTTTTATAGAAACATGTATTATGATTTTGGTATTTAATCTCTACAAATTGTATGATAAATCTGAACTGAACAAATCATAATTTTGCATGTTAAAATATTTCTTTGGCCTGACAATATAGTAATTTAGAAGTTATATGTAGTATTTGATTAACAAAAAAAAAAAAGGAAGTTATGGGCCAGCCAGATAGCTCAGTGGACTAAAGTGCCTGTTTAGGCAGAGTGTTGCTGCCGGGATTTGATCCTTGGTGTGCCATGGATCCCTGCCCCTAGGGCTCACTGAGACGGCAATTAAGACAGCGTGGTGGCATGCACCTGTAATCCCAGCATGTGGGAGGCTGACAACAGGAGAATTACTATGAGTTCGATCTATGTAGTAAGACACTGTAGATCTTGTACTAAATACATAAAAAAGTTATATGTGAGAACTGGACCTTATAATGAGTGAATACAACAAAAAGTTCATTTAAAAAACAAAAAAGAGCTGATGTGGTGATGGATGCCTGTGATGCCAGCACTCTAGGAGGCTGAGGCAGGAGGGCTTCAAGATGGAGCCCATTCTAGGCTATTCAGCTACTTAGCAAGACCCTGTCTCAAAAATAAAACAAAACAAAACAAAACAAATGACAACAACAAAAAACCCAGAGAGGCTTTATTTCTTCAAGAACTATCTTACTGTCCTTGGCCTTTCCATTGGAATAACTTGTATGTGACACAGTTCAAAACCATGAAGTCCATGAATCACCTGACTCAAATTCAACTGAGTCAGAATCACCCAGTCACTAGGTATTTCCCTCCACAATTCCACGGCATTTCATACATTCCTGATGAACTTAGAACAGTGGGTGGTAATTATGCCCATATCTGTCTCTGCCACCTGACTGTAAGCTTTTGAAGGCCACATTATGTCTGATTCATGCCTGTATTCCCACATTTTGTACACAGCTGGCATGCAGTATCACTGACAATACTCTCAGAAAAGTACAAGCACGAGTACCAGAGTAAAGCGATACTTGGAGAGTTGCCTCCAGCTGGCAAGCCTAGATCTCCTGATCCTTCTTCTTTACCCAGGTAGAGCTTACTCTCTCCACTCTTTTACCCCAAAACCTGCTCACCCCTAGATCCATTTCTCTCTACCTGTCCTAGATTAGTTATCTGGGTCAATGAGGAAAAATGCATCAGAAAACAAAAAGGACAAAAATAAAGCATCATGGATGAGCAGGAGGAGCTATTATAAAATACTGCACTGAAAAAATTGTAAAAGTCCCAGAGTAGATGTCAGGAAATTTGTAACTGTGTGAATTATTTTCTTTTGTTTTCTCCTAGGGCCTTTTACCTCACCTGTCTGTATTAGGCCTGTGGGAAAAATACAGCATTTGACTTCATATTAATTGCAGAAAGGCATGGGCATTTTTAGAATATTCAAAATTAGCCAACATTGAATCCAAGATTCAGGGTCAGGGGAACCATTCAGTAGTCTCCCAAACCAAAAAGAGCATTTTAAACCTTCTTGCCAACACTAAGGGACAGTCTCACCTGTCTGCTCAATTATCTTCCATGAGGCATGTGGGAGAGTGTTAATAATAACCACCAAGCTGCCAGCAAGATCTGAGACAGCCATGTGGCCAATTTAAATTTTAATCAGTTGCCTATTGAATTCCTAATTATTCACAAAGCTACAGAGCAATGTATAAGGTAGGACACCTGGAAGCAGCACATGTCAACCAGCTTTACTCTTCATGTTTGGTGAAGGCCAAGGACATCCTGATCTCTGAGGACAGAACCTGATTTGGGGTCCTTGGCTGTTCCTGGCTGGCTGGATGGGTGAGACCTGGAGCAAATGTGGGCCTATTGATGTGCTGACCAGGCCTACCATTTTTTCAAATGAAATATTTACATGTAAATGCAAGCACTTCTTTGGTTAAAATGTTCTAGCAGTCCACACTCCTGCCTGGGGTGTCCTGAGATGCAGAGAAGTTACTGATCTCCCAGGACTTTGCAGGACAAAGCGCTCTCCACTACAGAGCCTAGACCTTCTCCAAGTCAGTCCCCATCCTGTGATTCATATGCGTCAGCAGGTTTCCAGGCCTACATATGGAAGATATTTAAAGCCTTTTATATACAGGCAAGTCTCTATTCTTTTTCAGAAGACTTTTCTTCAAGTATTCAGTAGATTCAAATTGAAATCCAAATAAAATATTGTATAGATTAAAAAGAATCTATCAATTATTTGCAAATAAAAGTTCTTCCTCTACTCTGCTAATGCACATCCTGCCCTGTGTTCCAACAGATACATCACCTTTTGTGAAGTAACCCCTTGCACAGGATCTGGGTCACTCCTCAGAGCCTTGGCTGACATAAACTTATTTTCTTTTTTGTCTCAGCTTTTCTATTTTTTGTACATGTTTGCAGTACATAATGATTACCTTCCTGTGTGCAGTTGGTCCACATACAGAACACATCTTAGTTCTTTTTCATCCCTTCTCCCTACCCTCCTTGCCTCTCCATCTTTTGATCCCCTTCCATCTGAAAAAGTCCTATCACCCTACTTCTGATTACCAATCTTTTATTTTGCATTTACTTATATTTTGGGTTTTCCATATAGGAGAAATCATGCTATTTTTTTAAAACAAAAGAATGATGCTATGGTTGACGGGAAACCAGAGAAATGTTGAGGGTACAACAGTAAGTTACATTAAATCAACTTAAACATTCTACTATAAAATTCTACTGTTTTTATTCACCATCTTGGTGCAACCCTGGATGCCGTGGGTAAAAAAAATAAAACTTGATGACTGTGGTAGTTAAAAGTTTTTACTTCACAGTTGGCTTGCGGTGTGGTGCACATAGCTAAGCCCACCCCACCACCAAGGTGCTGATGGCTGGGGACACAGTTATACAAGAAATGACAGGACTCATGAAGAATGGGCAGAAGGCTAGACCAGCATGTGGGAGGAACTCAAAATGTGAAGCATACTTGAAATCTAAAAAAAGTATTAAGAAAAAGTTACCAGCTTTAGACTCTAACCATCTGATATTGGATATAATAGCTAGGGTGACGGTAGCAGTTGGGCAAATTATAGAATGGAATATTTAACTCCAGAAATCATCTCTCCCCAAGCCCTTCTCCAATTTCTGAAATGTCCCACTTCTTCTCCAGTACCAGGATTTCTGAGAATGCTGCCTTGTCCCATTTACCCACATCCATTGCACCTCCCTTTCACCATTGCCCAATTCCTGGCTAAGTCCTGTTGTTAGGAAACTCTTAAGTATCTCTGGAGTCTATCTCTTTTCTTCTGTCCATGCTACTTGTCTCCTTCTCAGGCTAGATCACCTTCTTGGGCGAAAGACTTCGGTCACAGGTGTTCCTGGATTTTTCTCATTTTGTGTTGCAGTCAGTGTGGTCTTTAAAAAAACACGAGGTTCACTTTATCATTCACTTGCTTAAACCCTTTTACGCTCCTGTGAAGTTAAAGTTAAATCTCTTATTACCCTGCAGCTCTTCTAAACTGTGCACAACTGTAATGAGCTACTTTTGTTCGTTAATGGGCCATTATCTATCTGCAAGCTTTTCACCTACTTTGTTCCTCCTCAGAGAGCACTATTATCTTGTCCTCATATCCCAAGGGATAGCTCCTATGTATTCATGGAGCTTGATTTATTAGTACTTCTTCCAGATTTCTCTGGACAGCAGTTAAGATGTCCCAGCCATATGCTTTGTTCAGTTGTAACCCATTTCTCCCTTGTTATCTCACATAGCATCTTATATTATTTTATAACAGGTTGATTAAATGCCCATTTCTCTAAGTAGACAGTAAACTCTAAAGGCAGAGAGCACACTGAATCACCAATGCCTGCCAGTCAGCTAAGCATACAGAAAGTAATAAACACACACACACACACACACACACACACACACACACACATCCCCAAGATGAAGGAAGCAATAAGCTTGATTTTTTGTTCCTTGTGATCTGTAATAACTGGTGGGTCATTTTGTTTCATTTCATTCTTATGCAGTCATTTTTATGGGTTTTCAGCCATCCCGGACCAGGTCTTCCAGTGGCTGCTTTTTGCCTTCAGGATTTCATGCAATTTAGATATGACAGATTAGGTTCATTAGGATCTGGTTTCTGTCTGCTTTTCCAGCCTAACTCCAATCTTTTCTTTAAGATTTTCTGATCACACAAGACTGCCTGGGTGTCTTCAAGGTCACACTAACCTTGCACTCCTCGGTCCTTCTGTACTCTGACATTCATCCTTTCCCCTGTAACACTGGCTGTCTTCTTCATGTCTGACCCAAAAGGTCACCTCATCTTGGACACTCAATCTATTATGTTTTCCTCCTACTACCAGTAATGGAATTTGGGTATTGATTTCCTGAGTGTTACACTGATACTCCTTGTTTAACAACCTACCTGTTTAACAGCTGTTCGTACATATGACCCATTGCTTGGATTTATGACTTACTTTTTTTTCTTGTACAGTTCTGTCTATCTTATTTATATGGCCTCAATGTCATTTTTATACAGTATATTTTCTTTACATAGTACTGTAAATTTTGCTGGTGATATAGTAAAGTACTATCCTTTTATGTTGTTATATATTACTGTACTGCATGTAAGAGACAACTAAAAACAAAGCCATCAAGCTGGAGTTTCCTTTGACCATTTCTTTGCTCTGAATATTGAAATGCACATGCTATATACAACTCCTCACTGAGTGATTGACTCCTTTAATGATCCAGTCACAAGAATGTAACTGTTGTTAAATGAGGAATGTCTATAGTATCTCATACCTGATTCTTCATTATACTTGAAATTTTGCATTCTTTTAAGATCATAATATCATAAATAGCAAGAAGAATTTTCTTCAGCTCTGTAACCACCTTATCTGACACAATAGCTAACACAAAAGGGCATTCAATAAATATCCTTAGAATTAATAATTTTCCTTTAAAAGAATACTATTTTTCTATAGTCAATGAGGATCAGAAAACACAAGAGGAACAAACAAGCACTGAGGCTTTTTCTTTAGCTAAATTAGCACAATATGTTCATCTAATCCTCATGAGGGTCCCATCGGGGTATTTCCTGACAGGATCTGAGCTCAAACTAGGAAAGGATGGATATGAACAGTTTTCACCCTTTATTTCTCTCTTTTTGCATCTAGTTTTTACTGCTCTTTAAGAATATTACTTTCAATAAATAAACCTTCAAGTCATATATGTTCATTAAATATTTATCTCAGTCTAGTTCCACAATTACTACAGATTTGCTGTACTCTAAGTCATTTGTTTTATGGGGCACAAATGGTTTCCATCTTCTTTCTTTTGAGATAGATCAGTAAAGAAAAAAATATTGATATGATAATCTCCAAGTAGAAATAATATTTTCTACCTGACAGCTCCAGAATAACTTAAAAAAAATTAAAACCATGCTATTGTCTTAGAAAACCTAGACAAAGCAGTACACAAAATTATGTCCATGCCTCACAGACAATGCAGGCTAGATGTCTCCTTTGGAGCAATACAGATCTCTACAGTCCAATCCATTTTCTTTTGGAGTTACCCAGAGATCTGCAAATGCAATCTTGCTGTACACTGCCTGATCCTTACGAATGTTTGGCAATACAATCCAGTTATATGGATGTTCAATGACACAGTGAAAAGGTAGCAAGATTTCTACTTAACCATGTGCTTAAGTATTAAAATAGATTTAATCACAGATCTCCTCCACCTAAATTTGTTTTTTGATATGTGTTCAAATTCATTTCACTGCCCCCCTCAAAAAAATGGGGCCGGCAAGATAGCTCAGCAGTCTAACGTGCCTGCTTAGGCAAGCTTAGGCAGGCGCAGGGGACTGAGGTTCAATCCCCAGCATCATATGCCATGCCAGCCCTGCCCTTAAGGCGGGCTCAGCTGCCCCCCTCAAAAATTCATTTCATACACACAAAAACACATCCACCTATTACAAAGTCTATAAATAATTCTTCTTCTGCAGGCCTGTTTAAAACTCTAATTGGGGTTAGCATTTGCAAAGTAGTTCTTGATTTTCACAGAGGTGAAGTTATCAGATGCTGAAATATCTCACTGCTATTACCTTCTGTGTGCCTGAGCTCATTAGCTCCCAGTGCCTGGACAGTGGTGCGGAAGCAACCTGGCACACTGAGTGGAGGTCAGGTCAGACCGTGTGCGAGGACCAAATATCTTGCTTCAGGAGTGTGTCTAAGAGAGGAGCATGTAGGTGAAAGCAGCATGCTGTAGGATCGAAACTGTCAGTGGGATGGTGGGAGATTTATAAAGGTTAAACAGTAACTTTAGAATTGGGGCATTGTGGGGGTGAGGCTAAGGTCACAGCTAAATGTGTGCATGTGTGTGTTAGGGTGGGTGTTACATGGGTGTTTTTGTGTGGGTGGATGGATGTGTTTGAAGAGATGGTGAAGCTTCAGTAACAGGTGAGGGTAGGAGTGGTCAATAACATTTTTATACAAAAGTATTCTGCAGTATTCTCTCCCTAGAAGTGGAAACAAAATGACTGACTGGAAGGGCAACTGATGGGAAAATAAGAAGAGAAGCCGGATGAACAATATGTTCCTGTCATGTTGGAGAGCTGTATTTTTCCAAAAGGCTTTTGATGTCTGCATACAATAAAGTCTGACAGAGGAATCGGGATGAACAGTCAGGACAAAGTAAATGACTAAACATTTTCTGTACTTCTTGATCAGCCCTGCTCACAAGGAACTTAAGATTCCCTCAGTATTCACATAGAGGCTAACCTCCCAGGAATCCTCCCCTGAACTCCAAAGTCCCTTGAGGGGGTGGCCTGTCAAGTAGCTTAACCTGATCAGATAGAGAAAGCTGGGTCACATGGCTTAACTGGATAGTCATCTCCTTAATGGGGTTGTAAATTATCTGAGGGTATGGATGGCATCTTATTCCTCTGTTTTGTTATCCAGGCTAGGAATTGGCTTTCAACAAATGAACGTGACTGATTACTAAAAAGACACAAAATAATTATATGGTATTGTGTACCAGAAATCAAATTACATGAAATAATTTAGTGCTTACACTAAGCAAATAAGGTGGTGAAATTACCATCTCTCTTTTAGTGAGGGCACTAAGACACAAAGAAGTTAAATAACTTGCCCAAAATCACACTGCTTGTGAGGAAAAAGTGAAACACAAGTCCAGGTAGTTGGGTTCTACATTCCTACATGTAATTACTCTAACGTCTTGCTTCCTATAAGTATCTGTGATTTCTGAATTCCTGGTGGCACCTGTGTGATTTTGAGGGGAGATGCTAGGGAATTTCTTGGCGTTTTTAGAAAGAAATCTACTGTGGGAATACCAAAGTTTTAGTTTCTTTTTATTCTTCACCATGAGCACCCAGAGAAAAAATTAGAAACAAAATAAAAATAAACTAATTCACTTAGGAAACCATTTTGATCACCTATAATGTTTCTTCCTGGAATCAGCCCTGGTAGTCAGCTTTGGCCTTGGTTCTTCACAGCCTTAAGTCCTACAAAACAAAGGATTTGTTCTAGGGCCAAGTCATAGTTCCTGCTATCCTCAAAATAGATCTAACCAAAGGTTCTTGTTGCATAGTTTATTTGGCACCATTAGTGGGTGTCCCAAATCTCCCATATCAGGAGTTGAGTCACAGTTCCTTCACTTTGCTCTTCTATGGATTTTATCTCTATGTCATTCACATGAGTAAGGGAAAGAGCTGGGAAAAAAAAAAAAAAATCACCAAATGGTCATGAGCACAGCTGCAAAGGAAAAAGGCTCCCAGAAAGGTGGGAAAGAAGAGAAGGGGATGGATACGAGCAACCTGAGAAGAAAGAGCCATCTGGGAATCAGAGAGCATCCAGTGGCACCAGGGGAAGGGCTGACCCTAGAAAGGGAAGCAAGATATGGGCCAAGTGAGTGGAAAAAGGTTAAGAGTGGAACAAAAAACAGGAACATGGAGAGAGAGCAGCCAGCAAGAATGATGGTAAGCTCCAAGTCACCAAGGGAAGAACAGAGGCAGAAATAATGTAGATGAAAGAACTGTTCCTAGAAAGCAAGTTATGCCATAGATCTACTGCAACTCTCCTGACCATTTCATCTGCCTCAGGAATTTCATTTCTAAGAGTGTTTGTAATGGGTCTTTATTCCTGGAGCCTCAGGAATAAGATGCAAAACAACAGAGATAGATAGCTTCAGAAGGCTATTTATGAAAAGTGAAACTAACCAATCAGCTTAGCTTCAATTTTAATGAAAAAATGAAAAATTATAGTGCCTGAAAGACATCATTCCAACATTCTTAATCTGCAGTTCAATGCATTATTTCTTCATCAGTCACTAATAACTGAAGTGCTACCTTTTATTAGGATTCAGGATTATAAGAGAAAGTAATATCTTCTACTTGTGAGCCACTTGCAGACCATGGGAAAGGTAGACATTTAAAAACAATGTGATGTGAAGTACGATAAGAGTGACATGGAGGACAGCAGAGGGTGTCCTCCAGCCATTTCCTACAGATGTGCTCATAGTTTAGTTCAAACAGTTCACTTCATCTGGAAAGCCTCTTCCTAACCTTAAACCCCAAGACACAGCTCTTGAAATCTTGTGCTTTTAAAAAATCTAGGTCAAATGCCACTTTCTCCATGAAGTAGTTTCTCATCCTAAAAGCTGAAATGAAAGTTTCCATTTTGCATGCTTCTATAACACATTACTTTTTTTTTCAATTTTTCTGTTTTATTTATTTATTTTTTCCCCATAATTTTATTGAGAAACAAATAGCAATGAGACAGTTTCAAACCAAGTTGGTAGGACAGTTTCAATAATTAACACAATGCATACATTCTTCCTAGTAGTTAATTGCTGTACAAGATGTGGACATGATATCCCATTTACAAACACAAATCTCTCTATTCTTTAAGAGAATGTAACTATATATCTATTCTAACCATTTTGAATACACAGATACAAAATGGACATTCATCTATATCCCCTTTTTTTGTTTATACACATTACTTTTAATCTCTGTTTTAACATTTACCCTAATCTGTTTTTTTTTAAACTACACACACACACACACACACACACACACACCATAAGCTTCTTTAACAACAGGACTGAAGCCTGCTTTATCTTTGGTCTCTCATAGACCTAAACATAGAGGTTTCTTAAGATGCACTAAGGACCCAATTAGGTGAAAATACACTTATATTAACTAGTCTACAGCCCTTTGTGCAATACTAAAATGGATCTTGCTTCATTTAGAGCAATTGTGAATCCTTGTTTACACAGACCAATTATTTATACAGACCAAAAATAATTTCTTGTTTTGAAGAGGCATAAAAATTACTCTTAGACCTAATAGGATCCAATTACCCTTTTTATCTCCTTTTACATCTATACAAAGAACAGGCAATAAAACAAAACTCTTACATGACTGTTAATTCAAAAATTTAATTACATAGGAAGAAAATACACCTACTATCTGAGAAATTCAAATACTTCTTTAGTATTAGAAAGCCAGAGCTAAGCATAGATTTCAAGACCTTGAAGTTCAAGGTTCCTCCCCACAGGCCAAATGTTTCACTTTTAATAAAAGACAAAAAGTGTGACTAAAAATGAAAGAAAAAGTAACAACACTAAAATATGCAAAGAAAAAGAGTCCATTGAAAAGCATTATGCAGAAAATGTTTTCAATAACATTAATGAAATTGTGTGTAGAGTTTAAACTTTTAATTTAAAAATGTGACTTTTTAAAATTCTCAAATCTTTTACCCTTCAGAAATCAAATGATTAGTTTGCTATAAGCATTACTCTGAGGGTCTTCTTCAAGACATTTCAGTATGCTTGGGTGATTAACAGGTGTTCTTAACACTTGCGGAAGTAAACTAATACATCAAGCTTTGTCGAGAGGTGCACATTCACACATGTTCTGTCCCGTCACAATTTAGGCAAATGCAGCAGGTGCGCTCTAGTCTGACATAGTTTTCTCCATCCCAGTTCTGCTAGTATCACCAGAGCCTCTACCTCTTTCCTGACCTTTCCTAGGTCATTGCTGCCTTCCTCTGCTCCTGACAAATATGACCCAGACTTATAGACACCCCAGACTGGGGAGTGTGTACCTGTGCGCGCACATGTGCATCATAGACAGACAGACAGACAGACAGACACACACACACACACACACACACACACACACACACACACACAATAGCTCCAAAGGCTAAATTTGAACTTAAAACCTACTGGGTACCAATTTAAAACAAGAATATACAGATCAATCAATCTGTCTCAGATGTCTAATGAGACAGATCACCCAGATATGATACACCCAGCTTAATCTAATCTTTACATTGATACATAATTACTCAGATAAAGATGACTTCATTCTAAAAATTCTTTCATTCCCTGCAGAATATGGTCTGTGTAATCTGGCTTTCAGCTTGAAATCGCCTTCTCTGCTCTGCACTTCCCAAGGCCCCCTCAAGGGCACAGGGGCAGTGCACAGGTTGTGCAATTACCTAAGGGCTTAAATATTAGCTCTGCCAATTAATATCTATGTGATGTTTTAGAAAACTACTTTACCTTTCTGGACAATAATTTCTTTATTTCTAAAATGACAATATCAATCCCTACTTCATGGATATGAGAACTTGAGGTAATTCCAGTGGGTGCTGCATGGTAGGGTTCAGTAAAGAACAACTATTATGATGAAGGTGACAGTACAGGGCGGGGAGAAGGAAGAGAAGAAGGCATTCTGGGATGGCTTTCTAATTTCCAAATTTCTCAGCAAGTCTTGTCAGGCTGTCAGCCTTTATCTGGGGAGTATAAGGTAGAGTAAAGAGAACTAGTATGGAGGAGTCCATGAATTGTTAGCTCTTAATATGCGATTTTCCTGTCTTGAACTTACATCATACATATACTTACATTCTTTTCACTCCTGGGAAAAGGCTATTTCCCAGTAGTTAATTCAATATCTTTTGAGAAGTCATGGTCATTTTTTTCCTTTTTGCTTTGGAGACTGGACTTCACAGAAAGCGGGGTGGGCTGAGTCTCAACAGTAGCCAATCATAGCATTTCCAGTTACAGCAAAGGTCACTGCAGTATGCCTCCTCTAGTATTCTAGAACTGTCTAGATCACAGAAGAAATGCCCAGCCTCTTTCTAGAGTCATGGAGTCTGAGTGCATAGCCAAACCAACAGCTGAGCTGCTGCTAAGATTTGAGATGTTCTAAGTACAACCATGGAGGAAGCTCCTGCCTACCCCACACATACTCTGAACACTAGGGCCATTTATTGCCTGCCTAAGATGCCATTCTGCTTGCAAACACATACTACCTGTCATATCACTCAACAAAATAACTCCACTGAAGGCCTAAAGGCAAATGACTAATGTTCAAACTGGCTGATGCATCATTTCAGTGATGAGTCCACAGGCATCAATTAAACATGGAAAAGATACTCTGAACAAAGCATGAGCAGATGACATTTCCCGAGGAGCAAGAGTCAATGTATAGTAAAACAGAAATGATCATAAAGAAATTTAGCAGCCCTCTTGCTTAAAAGCTACGAGGGCTCATGAGGACAATGAACTTGGAAGACCTCCAAAAGAAAAGATGAGTGTTTGAATCCTAAATTTGAAGACAGTACAGCAATTTCTCAGGCATAGAAAGAAAAGCTTTGGGTCGCATGAGGTCATCTTTTCAGGCAACAAAAAGGCAGACTGGTCCAGGGAAGGCTTGGGAGTTGTCTGGTAGGCTAGAGGTGAACTTCAATTGTTATGTCTCCAAGTGAGAGGAAGGATTGGCAGAAGTCCATCCTTGGCTCCTTGAGTGCTTTCCAAGTATCAGCATGTAGGACTTTGTTCAGCACACCATGCCAGGCTCAGTGCAGTCTGAACATCCTTCCCTAGAAACTATGGTGTAACAAGCTTTCCAGTGAGAAGCAAAAGTCCTCATTTAACAAAGCCAATGGGAGTAATGTCAAGGAGGAAAACCCTCAACAGAGAGACAATGGCTGGAGAAGCACTTTTTCAAGACTGCAATTCTAGATCAGTCAGGTAGACACCTGTGTGTATACAGAGAAAGCTTCAAACCCCACCACCTCACCACATCTAATGATTGCCAGTGATGTGAACGTGTGTTCTCTATTTCTGGCATTTCCAACAACAAAAATATGTCTTTATGCTCAGCCCTGATTCTGAACCTCTCTAACACTTACCTATTTTTTTTTTTTTTTTCCTTTCTTAGACATGGTCAGGTCAATGAGAAAGGAAGTATTTTTCAATTTTAAATTTTAACTAGATGTAAAATTGTTAATGAGTTTTTATCCATTACCCTTGACCTGTCCTTTATATCTTTAAATGATTAATGTAAATGCACCCTTCATATATGCTAGCCCTAACATGAACAGGGTTGACAGTTTCATAAGGCTATGAAGTAGAAACAAAGCCCCAAACAACAATGCAGTGCTGATGAGTCCCTTTTGCTAAGGACGCTGTGTACGTAAATCTCTTTAAACTGGCTGCTTTGGTGTTAAGTTTCTGGTTTGGAATTAAGAAGGGCCACTGACAACTGTTTTCTCAGCAACAATAGAAAAGCAACCTGACCCACCAAGAGCACTAAAATGGCAGAATTACAACACAGTGCAAACAAGCAGAAATAGAAAAATACCTGGGATTGCCAGATTGGAAAGGGGGACGTTGTGGAGGCGACGGGGGAGCGAGGCCATCCAGTCGGCGTTGCAGACTTCCAGCGCTGTCTTTGTCCCGCTGGGGTTGGGGGAGCAAATGGTCCCCATCCTGAGTTTCCTCCTTGCCTTCCTAAATGCTAGCATCCCTGTCGTGCATAAACTGGCCGGGCTCTGACCGGTGTCACTTACTCAGTGACCATCACCGCTCGGGCTCTCTGGACACTTCAGGGCCACCTCTGTCTGTCGCACCGGTCTTTGCGAACCGCCTTTCTGGCCGGAAGGCGGTCGAGGAGGTGGTGGTTCCCACCCTCTCGACCCGGCCGCTGCTCTACTACTCCCTTAATCTGCTCAGTCCCTCCCCGATAAACTTCTTATTCCCCCAAGAGCTGAGCAGGGTACGCCGGCCTGAAGAGAAATCTCACAGGAAGCCAGCGTGCGCGGGGCAGCCACGCCCGGCGCTACTCACACGACAGGTGCCCGCGCGGCGGCGGACCTGTCCGGGTCCACACGTGCGCGGCGGCGCGCGCCGGCTCCCGGCGACCTGTGCCGCTGAGTCCCGCGCGCGGCTGGCACAGCTGCCGGCTGCCCCGCACTCGTCCGGGCCCCTCGGTTCGGCAGCCCCTACCGGGTGGCTCCCTGAAGCACCGCGCCCCGAAGTGTAGCCGGCGGCACCCGGCTCCTGCGGCCCCGCCCCGCACTGCAGGGCAGATTTGCCGGGCTCCGCGTCCCGTGATTGGCCGCCGGCGGAGCGCGCTCCCATTGGCCGGCCCCTCGGGGCTGCCCCTCTGCCCCGCTCCCACGCCTCCGCTGCTCCCAGGCCCCGCCCCCCGCTCCTCCTGCCTTCCGGGGTGCGGGCGGACGGGCGGCGCGGCGGGCGCGGGCACCAGCGGGCCCCCGGCCGGCCCCCTGAGGGGTCCTTCTGCGGTTGTTTCAGTCAGCACTGAGATGCTCCACGCGGCCACCAAGGTTTCTTTCCCTTACACCGAGTCGCCCGCCCGCGTGCGAATACACACACACACTCGCACACTCACACTCGGTGACAATTACCCAGGAAAGACCACATTTTCTCTGAAACACAGACTCAGCTGAAGTAGGAAAGGCGAGAAGCCCGCAGAGGTGCTGGATCTCACGTTCCGAGGCCAGCATCAAGTACCTTTTGTATTTTAAGCATTACGTAATTAAGATTCACCTACGCCCGAGTCGACCGCAGTTGTGTGCTATCATCCTCGCTCCACAGAGGAGGAAATAATGATAGTTTACACTGGCATTCTCTGATGATGGGGATCCTGTGGCAAGTTGCTGGTCCCATTTGCTTTTCGCCACACCCCCGAAGGCAGGGAGAGGGAGGGAAGCTGCGACGCCTCCCTTCAGCGGGTGAAACAGTCCCTGAGCATTCGGGAAGCAGGTCTTGGGGTCGCACTCCTTGCAAATCCCATTTGGGAAGGGGTCCCTCTCAGTGCGGGGTTTATAGGCGCTGCTGCTCCTGCTTGCTGCAATGTTCCGATCTCCTTCCTGCTTGCCCATTTACAGTATGGGGTATCCACAAATGTGAGGAGTTTGCACAGCGAAAGTCACAGCACCATCAGTCAAGCAGGTAAATTATGAAAAGCACCAGGGCCTTGAGAGTTGCACCCCCGAGGGTTTCAAAGGCAGGGCCAAAGCTCACTGACACAGAGGACCTTTTGGGAAAAGAAAGCAATGGCCTCCTCTCAGGCAAAGAGGACAGTTGGGGTCGCTATACAAGTGGGAGGCCAGCTGCCCTTTACTCAGCAGATAGTCCCACTTCATCTCAGGCACTCCAAAGGGCCTATCTGTACGTCGAATGTCTGCTGCACACTGCCCACTTGTGAGAATTTACTAAAATTCCATTTTCAGATTATGTTTATTGAGGATTGAACCCAGGGCCTTTGTACCTAATGACATCCTCAACACTTTCTGGTTTTTTTGTTTTTTTTTTTTGTTTTTTAGCCAGGGATCTTACTAAGTCACTAAATTACCCAGGCTAGACTGTAGTTTGCCATCCTGCCTCACCGTCCTAGAGTGGTGGGAATACAGGTACATGCCAGCATGCTCAGCTCTTCAGGTTATTCTTGACGTTCACATAAAGATAGCTTGCTGCACAATATTGCTAGTTTTTTTTCCTGGTTTTGGTCTCCAAGGAAAGGCATTGTTTGATAATTAAAAGAAAGCATAATAATTATATCTAGTATCTAGCTATATATAGATAGCTAACTAGATAGATATAATCTTCTAAAATTTAAAGAGAAATACAATATATTGATTGTTTTTCAGATAAGATTGGGGACATTCAGGATGGTATGGTCATAGACTGTTTTTCAAAATACCACAAGAGACTATGTCACTCTGCTGTTTGAATCAACAAAGTCTCTCTGCCCAGGAAAAATCACTCTGCAGAAATATCCCAAGATTGATTGATTTTTTTTTTGTGCAGGGTCTCATACACAGCTTGAACTTGTAGTGATCCTGTTTTCAGCCCTAGAATTACAGGCATTTGCCACCATGCTAGGACTCAGTCACAGGCTCAATGCATCTAGGGGTTGGGCCCATGCAACTTGTGGTACTAGGGATCAAGCCCTGGACCCTGCACTTGCCTAAGCAGGCACTTAGTCTGCTGAGGTATCTCGCCGGCCCCCCAAGATTTATTTTTGAAATGCCACCTCTTTGGGATTCCTTTGAGCTTCAAGAACACATTTGAAATTCCCAAACAAAATTTTATGGGAGAAAATTCCCTAAAGCAAACAAAATGTGTTCTGTGAGATCAACTGCAAAATATTAATTTTCCCATTTCCTTGTATTTTTCACCTTTGAATGGTAGATGTGGATTTTAAAAAAATCAGCTAGACATGGAGACATACCCCTGTAACCACAGCACTGAGAGGCTAAGGCAAGAAAAGTGCAAGTTCAAACCCAGGCAAGGCAACTTTGGTGAGACCCTGTCTCAAAATAAAGAATAGAATTGGGGATATATCTCAGATCAAAGACCTTGGGTGCTGAGTGGGGGCTTTTAGATAATTGAAATAATAGGAAAAAGTAAGAGAAGGTGAACCACTTTCTATTTTATTTTATTTTTGTGGATTCACTTTTTTAAAAAAAAATGTATTTAGAACCTTTCAGAAACCATTAAATTTGATTAGCTCAAGAAAACAGTTCAAAAGGAGGACACCACTCTGTAAATTCCTGAGTCAGTCCTGGAAAGAATCTTGCAACTGGAAACAGTAGTTAGTATAATACTTGACACATAGTTGGTACTCCATAATTATTTTTTTGAAGAATGGAGATGCTTGGTAGAACATGCAATGATGGGCTTAGGTATTGACTTTACATGATTTTTTAAATGGTAAAAACCATTGATATTCTGATTAAATGGCTTGACATGGATGTATTATTCGGCACTTTTTGTGGGCTTCCAGTCAGACATTTCAAGAATGAGTTTTTTGCTTTTTGTTCTCATGTTTGTCTATTTGTTTACATTACTAGAGATTGAATCCAGGGCTTTTGTACTAAAGTACATTCTGAGAAATTTAAAAAAATTTTTATTTTGAGACACCTTGCTGAGTCGCTTAAGTTGTCGAGGCTGGGCTTGAACTTGTGATCCTCTGGCTTCAGCTTCTCAGAGTGCTGGGATTACAGGCAAGTTCTACCTTGCCTGGCTTGGGTACATGTTTCATACATAGGCACATGCTTAGGGTTATCCTCTCCTTCAAAGTTTCACAACATTTTTGTATCAATTCTATAATTAAAAAACAAAGTTGCACTAAAAATCTAGGCTAACAATCTCTAAGTATGAGAAAATAATGTCTCTGTCATACTATGTAAAAGAAACCAAAGTATTAGCTGACTTTTATTACTATATCACAGATGTTCAGAAAAAATAAAATTTAAATAAGACCAAGACCCACAGTCTGCTTTTGAACTAGGACCAGCCAGGCCCTGTGGTCTGTGATGGTGCACCTGCTCAAGTTAGGGTGAGGACCTGCTGGGCCCTGAGTGGGAGGAGTTGGTGCCTCGAGGCCCTGCTTGGCTGCTCCAGCCATGGCCCAGGAGTGCAGCCAAAGGAAGCAACCGCTTTACAGCAGGCCAGCTCCTTGCAGTCTCTGTTAGCTCTGGACATGCCCAGCCTGATAAGAGGTGCCTGGGGCTGTTTCTCAGTGTAAGGCCTAATTCCATTCCCTGTATCTTCAGAAAATACTGAATTTCTGTTCCTTCTGCCCTACACTCAAAAGACTGTTCCAGGAACAGGCTGGGCAGTGTCCCTGGCTTGTGGAGCCCAAGGCCCAGGCTCCTCATCGAGGTATGGGCCAGTGTTGCCACTTGTCCTATAGATCCTTTCCCAGAAGTTGAGTGATTTTTTTTCTTTTTTAATCTTTTTGAAACAGAGTCTTACTACACAGTTCAGGTTCACCTTAAACTCACTTTGTAGCCCAGGCTGGCCTTGTATTCACAGTGGCTGTCCGGCCTCAGCCTTCTGAGTGCTGAGATTACAGGCATATGCCACCATGCCCATCTAGCTGAGTAGCTTCTGCACCAGTCAGTGTCACAATTGCTTTTGAAGCATGCTTTGGAAAGCAGATTAATTTATTTTTGTATTTGACAATAGTAATACCTTATGATTACTAAGTCACTTTGCTATTACTTCCAAATTGTTTTATGATGTTTCTTAAACTACAAAAGGTACAAGCTATTATTGAGCAAATAAACTAACTTGGAAAATATCTATTAGAGCAGTGTAGAAATCTGACTATGAGGCCTTGTGGGGTGGCCCCAGATGTGAAAGCCTTTCTTTTTTTTTTTTTTTTTTTTTTTTTTCAGGGAAGGATATATTGTGTATTTTTTTTTCAAAGTTTTATTGATAAACAGATAGCAATGAGACAGTTTCAAATCCAATCGGAAGTACAGTTTCAACAAATAATACACTGCATATATTATTCTTAGTGGTTAATTGCTGTACACGAAGTGGACTTGTGAAGCTATTTACAAACACCATTAGAACAAATCATTCTATTCATTAAGAGAAT
>NW_004524583.1:1566505-1581427 GCF_000260255.1 Octodon degus
CTCTCCGCACACTCACCGGACCTGGGCTAGGACTGGGTCTGGGGGCTCCCGGGAACTCGGCAGAAAATCCTACTCTGCGGGCGGGGGGGGGGAGGCACTGCGGAGTGGTGGGGTGCGGCCCAAGGGGCTGGGAGAGGGTCCGGCCCATGCTGCGCCTGGGCTGGGGCTGGTCCCGCCGGCGCAGGGTAGCAGGAAGCTCTCCGCACACTCACCGAACCTGGGCTAGGACTGGGTCTGGGAGCTCCCGCAACTCGGCAGAAAATCCTACTCTGCGGGCGGGGTGGGGGAGGCACTCTGGAGTGGTGGTGGTGGGGGGCCCAAGGGGCTGGGAGAGGGTCCGGCCCACACTGCGCCTGGCCTGGGGCTGGTCCCGCCGGCGCAGGGTAGCAGGAAGCTCTCCGCACACTCACCGGACCTGGGCTAGGACTGCGTGAAAGCCTTTCTTGCTGGTTATGAACAAAGTCTGGTGGTGAGCAGGGCCAGTGTGGTGACCACCAGACTTTGTCCTGAGCCTGGGGAGGTTTTTTTTTTTTCTGAGGATTCAGTGATTGTATCAGTTTCAGTCCTTGGTCAGTACTATGAAGCAAAGCATTACCTATGGAGTAACTCATACTCCATGTCTGGGCCCACATAGCTTCTGTGCACAGCAGATGGTATCCTATGGGAGCAGAGTCCTCTGGGCATGGCCACACTGGCAGCTTGTGCCACACACGCACGTGGAGTGTGTCCACCCAGGTGGCTATAATATGGTCTCAATGGAGAAGACCTTTGGGAGCAGCTTGGTGAAGGCCCAGCTGTCCTTCCTGTACCTGTGATACCGTACAGGGTCCCCAAGTGCCGGGCATACACAGACTGGCATTTCCAATGCTTTCAAAGTATTGGCCATGACATATGAACAGCAGTAACAAAAAACAGTTGGAATAGTTGGACTTGGAAAATAGCAGAGTGGTAAACAATAACTCAGCCTCTCTAAAATTCAGAATCCAGACACTAAAAAATAACAATCTGAGGAAGAAAAAAAAAAAAAACGAGGGAAATAGATCCTGGAAACCAGAAAGGATCAGATGAGAAAATTAAAACCTACAAAGAAGGCAGAACACAATACAGAAAAGGGAGGAGACAGTCTGCACTTTCTCCCTAGATTCTGGCTAGCTTGTTAGAAGAAAAGGAGACCTGATTTGCGGAGACAGAGTGGAGGACTCCTGAGGGCTTCAAGGACAAACATGGAAGTGGCATGGACCTGCGCATGCTGTGAGCTGCAGCTTCAGCCAGTTCCCTGCAGACAGTGCTTTGTTGAGTGCCTTTCCAGGGAGGGGATGATTGTTTGAACCTCAAACTCAAAGGAGCCAGGGGATAGCTTCAATTCAGGAGCCCCAGTGTTCCATTCCTGCAGTGTCTAGGTGAAGGACAGCCACAGGAGCCAGAGAGCTGTGGTCAGGCTACCAAAAGACCCCCTGAGAAGTTTAAACCGAAGGACACAGGAGCCATCCCCAAGCCAGTCTAGACTTAGCCTAAAGTGCCCTGGATTTGAAAGTCCCAGAATTGGTGCCTTACCTTAATCCTACTGGCTGAAGATCTGGGTCTGGCTGCCTTCTTTAATCTGCCAGTACGGCTATGGTCCCAAAATTATAGATCTCAGAGGAAAACCACATATTTTAAATTATAGAGAAATTTATTTTGCTTGTTTGTTTGTGTGTGTGTGTGTGTGTGTGTGTGTGTGTGTGTGTTGTTTTTAAGGTTTTTTCTTTTTCTTTTTCTTGTTTTCTTTTTCTCTTTTCTTCAGTTTTCTTTGGGTTAGAGAATTTTCCTTTGTTACTTTTCATACTGTCTTCTTTTTTCCTTTTTAGTTTTCATTTTTTTCTTTAGTTGTTCTCCCTTTAATTTTTCTCTTGCATTTTTACTCTCTATATAATTTGTTTTTCCCCTTCTTTAAATCTTTTATTTTTTGTCAGTTTTTTCTCTTACCTATACCAAAATCTATAATATCTATCTACTGCCCAATAAAATCTTTTGTACCACTTCTCTCTCCTTCTTCTCATAGAGTTTAAGGTTTCAAAGTTTTCCTCTTGCCTTCCTCCATACCTAATCCCTATAATGTTGTAGCCATAAAGCTATGTTAATCTTTTGATAGTTAACTCTGTAAAATTACTATTGAATTCATTTCTACCTTTACAAAAATATATCTGTTTCATTTAGTACGTATGAGCTGTAAGTCAATACTTGAGATGTTTTAATGTTTAAACCACAAATGCAGATTTCTTCTCTAGGATTCAGTGTGGCACATAATTGGTTCTTATGGTATGTTACTATCCACTTTGTCATGGATGATCATACTGTAGCTAATACAATTGATATTAACGGGACCATATTAGTGTTTCTATTTCTTTGGAAGCCAACATATTACTTTTGTGACAATAATACTAGAGTACATTCTCAGAGAACTTAGGAGATTATTGGGAGAATTACACTGTATTTCCCTTGCCTAAATTAACCAAAGTGGTCAGATTTTGGGACTGTGGTGAAAGATTATAGTTAGCCACACCCGAAGTACATTACTGAAAAGCAACTGAAGAGGTCCCTATACTAGCAACCATGTATTTACACAATAGGCATCCACAAGCCTCAGCACAAAACAGACAAACAAAACAACAAAGATAAAGAAACATTAGAAGACAAGGAAACAAAAAGCCTTTACAAACTCCCAGTTTCTCAAATGCTAATCCAGGGGGTACCAAGGGGAAGAATAGCATAAACCACATACCTGAATTATAGGAAAGAATATCAGCAGAGGTCCAAAAACAGTTTGAAGAGTTAGTAGGGTCACAGAAGTGTAACTAAACAGATAACAGAATAATCAAAAGGATCCAGAAGCTTTCAGAAGGGCAACAAAAAGCCAAGTATGCTAATCAAAACAATATAAAACATGAATGGTCAGACTTCTAAAGAATTAGAGTCCATGAAAAAGTTTCTTTCTTTCTTTCTTCCTTTTTTTTTTTCTTTTTTTTGATGTATTTGGTATAGGGTCTCAGTATACAGCTTGGGCTCATAGTGATCCTTTTATTTGCAACTTCCCCAACACTGGGATTACAGGCACACACCACCATGCCCAGACTCCGTGGATGGCTTAGCGCACCCAGGGGTGGGGCCAGTGGTACCAGGGATCAAACCCTGGTCCCTTCACTTGCCTAAGTAGGCACTTATTCCACTGAACTATCTTGCCAGTCCATGAGTCTGTGACAAAGTTTCAATAAAAAATCCAGGAGTTATTTTAATATAACATTAAAAATTATATTAATAGCATGGGCAGCAAAGACAACAATATGAGTGCAGAATTTCAGTACTAGAAAACAATGTTGCCTTGAAAGATCAACTACACAAAGACACCTTAAAAACAATAAGAGAACATGAAAATGGACACAAAAGCTGATAGATACTGCAAAAAAGACAATAACTGGAATATGTGAAAAAAAGGAAATAAAGATAGATAGTTGAGTCACATAGAACCCCAAGTAGCCACAACAAAAAGAGAAACTTTTCATGCTACATTATACTTAAAGTATCAGAAGTCCATCACAAGGACAAAATCTTCAATGCTATTAGAGAAAGGCAATGACTTACATAAGAAGTAGCCCATCAGAATTACACCAGACTTCTGTACACACATCTTACAGGTCGGGAGGCTTGGAGCAAAGTGTTTCAACCCCTAACAGATAACAACTTCTAAACCAAACTTATGTATCCTGCAAAATTTTCCTTCAAAATTTACAGAAACAAGAAATTTTCATGACAAGGAAAACTCAGGAAATTTATAACCATAAATCCAACACTATACAAAAAAATTCTTGAAGATATCCTAGAAAGAGACAATGGAACCAACAATGCTAAAAAGTGGGATGAGTGGTTAAGCAAAAGGAAACACAAATTAAGGAAACCAGTAAGAGGAAAATAATGCAATGGAATAACTAGTCACTATCTCTCAATGATAACTCAAATTCCCCCATCAAAAGACACAGATTGACAGAATGGATCAAGAAACAAAACTCAGTGATCTGCAACATATGTGAATTACACTTAATTTTTTGAAGTCGAAAGATGGAAAACAGTATTCCTTGCAACAGGAATCTGGGACAAAGCAGGAGTAGCTAGCCCAATTTCAGACAAAGCCAACTGGTCAGAAAAGATCAAGGAGGTCACTACATAATGGTTAAAAGAACAAATTAAATAGGAAGAGTTAATAATTATAAACATATATGCACTGAATACTGACATAGACAATGTTATAAAATAAACACTAAGGGACATGAAAACTCAGACAAACGTCAACACAGTTGTTTTGGAAGGGGGCTCAATATCTAGTGTCACAAATAAAACAGATCAACTAGAGAAAAAACTGGACAAATATCAGAATCAAGCCAAACTTTCAAACAAATGAACTTTATATCTATGGAATATTTCACCCAACAATATTATACACATTCTTCTGAGCAGCACGTGCAACTTTCTCCAAAGTAGACTACATACTAGCCCTTAAAGCACACTTAAGTAAATGCAAAACAATTGAAATTGTCCTATGTATATTATCAGATCATTGAAATCAGTGCAAAAGCAACCACAGATATCATGCAAACATGGAAATTTAAAAACAACCTCTTGAGTAATCAGTGGGTCACAGTTGAAATTAAGAAACAAATTAGACAAGTCCTACAATTACTGAACAGTTTCAATATGACACATTTTCAGTATGACACACTAAAACCTATGGAACATGATGAAAGCAGTCTAAAGGGGAAAGTTTATAGTGGTGAATGCCCACATCAGAAAAACAGAGCTTGCTCAAATAAGGAACCAAAGAGTGCAACCCAGCAAAAAAAAAAAAAAAAAAAAAAAAACAAGAATGATCTGAAACAAAACTAGTGAAGGAAGAAAATTATAAAGACTAGTGTTGAAATTAATGAAATTGAGGGGCTGGCAAGATGGCTCAGCAGTCTAAAACACCTATTTAGGCAAGCTTAGGTAAGTACAGGGATTGCAGTTCAATCCCCAGCACCACATGCTGCACCAGCCCTGCAGCCAGGGTGGGCTGAACTGGCCATAAAAAGAAAATTTAAAAAAATTAGACTAAAAATTAAACACAAAGAATGAATGAATCAGGGCCAGGGAGATGGCTCAGTAGAATAAGCGCTTGCCTGGCAAGTGCAAGGGTCTGAGTTCAATCTCCGGTTCCGCCAAAAAACAGAATGAGTGAATCAGAGAGTTGACTCTTTAAAACAACAACAACAACAACAACAACAACAACAACAACAACAACAAAACAGACAAACTCTTAGCCAATCTTACCAAAATAATGAAGGCCCAAATCTATTCAATTAAAAATGAAAAAGGTAAAATCACAATGGGCTTTGCCAAAGTCCAGAGTATTATTGGTAATTACTTTGAGAACCTGTTCTTTAATAAAATAAAATAAAATAAAATAAAATAAAATAAAAAATTCAGAAGAAATGGGTAAATTCATGTCTGAAACAGTAAGATTTAAAATTCCTAAATAATCAAATATCAGTCATAAAATTGAGGAAATAGCATATAAACTATCAAAGAAGGAAAGCCCAAGCCCTGAAAGATTCACTGCTGAGTTCTACAAGAACTTTAGAAAAGATCTAATGCCAAATTCCTCAAACTCTTTAATGAAATCAAAAGGGAAACTGCCAACGTCTTGGAAGTAAACATTACCCTCATTTCTATACCAGAAAAGGACCCAACCAAAAAAGAGAACTACAGGGCCAATCTCATTTATAAAAACAGATGCAAAAATCACGTACCTACAATATTTAAATGGCAAGAGAATTCCTATCTCTGACAAAACTAAACAAAAAAGGTGATGCAAAGGAAGGACCATTTTATATCTGTATATACAAAATAGTTAGGACAGATATACAGCTACTTTCTCTCAATTCAATGAGAAGAAAGATTTGTACTAATAGTGTTTGGACAGGATACCATGTCTGCATCTTGAACTATGAATAACCACTATGAAGACAACAATATGCAATGCATTAATTATTGAAACTGTCCTACTAATTGGCTTTGAAACTGTCTCATTGGTATTTGTTTCTCAGTAAAATTAATAAAAAATAAAAATTCTCAATAAAATACTGGCAAATGGAATGCAGAAAATCATTAAAAAGCATCATACATTATGACCAAGTAGAATTAATTCCAAGAATGTAGGGATTGTTCAACATATGTAAATTGATAAGCGTAATGGTTCATGTAAACAAACAGAAACAAGGACAAAAGTCACATGACTAACTCAATAACGCAGAAAAGGCATCTGACAAAAACACACCATCCATTTATGCTTAAAAGAACTGAAAAAATACGTATAGGTGATCGTTATTTCAATCTGATAAATTCTACCTATCACAAGCCAACAACCAATGCTATACTAAATGGTTAGAAGTTGAAAGTTTTCCTTCTAAAATCAGGAAGAAGACCATAAAGTTTGCTGTCACTGTTCCAATTCAATATATTTCTTAAAGATTAGAGCAATTAGACAAGAGAAAATAAAAGGGGTATGGGTAGAAAAGGAAAAAATTATCATTATTTTCAGATGACATGATTTCCTATATAGAATACCCCAGAATTTCACAAAAGTTTTCTAGAATTAATGAAGAAATCCAGTAGAATAGCAGGATACAAAGTCAATATTCAAAAATTGATAGTGTCTTGTACACCAATAATAAACCCATAAAGAGAGAAATTAGGGAAACAATAATGCTCACAATAGCATAAAAATGCATATAAACTACTTAGACATTAGCATAACCAAAGAAGTGAAAGACCTCTATGAAGAGGTATTCTGCAAAAGGAGATGGAGGAGGACCTCAGAAAGTGGAAAGATAGCTGTCTCAGGTACTCCTCTCTTGTTGCTAGGGCAAATACTCAACACCCAAAATGAAGGAAGGAAAGGTTTAGTTAGATCACAGTTATTGAAAGTTTCAGTGCATGCTCAGCTGACTCCAAGGCAGCATGGCACAGGGCACAGTCGCAGTTCATGGTGGTGGAATACAGCAAAACACGAAGAGCAAAAGGGAGGAGTAGTAGCAACAAATGACTACAGAGAGCAAGTCTGTCTCCCTTAAGTTATATTCAGGCTCTCTGCCCCAGGCTGGGTGTAGTGCTCACACCCATAATCCCAGCAGCTCTTGCACCCATAATCCCAAAAGCACTCACACCCATAATCCCAGTGGATCATGAGTTAAACACAAACTCTAGAAGTCTACCCCATAACTGCATGAGGCTTTACGGGGACAACTAGACACAAACCATAACAATACCCCATTTCTGGATACGCAGAATCAATGTAGTCACAATGTCCATACTTTCAAAACTGTTATACAGATTTACTGGAATTGGTATCAAAATAGCAATAGCAAATTATTTAATTGGAAAGAAATTTGCCAGCTGCTCAGACAAAGGACTAATGCCTAGAACATATAAAGACTCAAATACTTAGACCTCCCAATTTAAGGACCAAATTTTAAAAATGTGCATCCAAAATGAATAGATACATCTTAGGTGAAGAAGTACAAATTGCCAATAAAATAATGAAAATATGTTTAACATCACTGACCAGGAGAGAAATGTGAATGGAAACAGCACTGAGATTCACCTCACTCCAGAAAGAATGGCTATCACCAAGAAATCAGATAACACATGCTGGTGAGGCTGCAGGCGAAAAAGGGAACCTTTCTACATTGTTGGTGGGAGTGTAAACTAGTACAGCTGCTACAGGATATAGCATATGGCAGAACTGGCTGGGAAAAATGAGGAGGACGTGTTAATTACAAGATCCAAGGTCAACATAAGAACCCCATATATGAACTTCTTGTGAGCTCCCATGATATATGGATGACATAAAAGACCAGCCAACACAAAAGCTATTATTCTG
This sequence comes from Octodon degus, assembly GCF_000260255.1. Classification (NCBI taxonomy): domain Eukaryota; kingdom Metazoa; phylum Chordata; class Mammalia; order Rodentia; family Octodontidae; genus Octodon; species Octodon degus. The sequence goes on from NW_004524583.1 coordinate 1,574,454, forward strand.
AGTTTACAGGATGGCCTGTGCCATGTTTCTCAGATATGACATGTTCTTTTGTTTTTGCTTTTACCCTCTTTTCTTTTTGGCCAAAGTTTTCTCCATTGAGCTGATTTTTTTTTTTTTCATCCCCATTCACGCAGCAATTTTAAAATAAACTTTCTGTCACCATTATTGACTCGTCTTGTTCTGGCAAGAAGGCCATGGAATAGTTTTTATTGACCAACCATTTCTAAAAAAACTACCCTACAACACAACCAGTATGGAAACCAGCATGGAGATTCCTCAAAAAACTAAAAATAGAAATTCCATTTGACTTTCTAGGTGTCTTCTGAAAAGAGTTAAAGACATCCTTTCCCAGTGATACATACATACCCATCTTTATCCCAGTACAATTCATAATAGCTGAATCTTGGTAGTAGTTTATATGTCCATCAACAGATGAGTAAATAAAGAAAATGAGGTATTTATACACAATAGAGTATAGTAATACCTCCATACATTAACAATTCTGTTTGCAAGCAATTTGCTTCCCAAACAAAAGTGAAAAGCAAAATTTTGCTTCTGTTCACAAACTCCATGTTGGTGACAAACATGTCGATAGCCTCTTCCCCACACAAACACAAACACAAATACAAACATAGTCATCTTCTTCAAAATAATAAAATAGAGTTCATAAACCAAGATACCACTGTACTACACTGACATGAAGGATAGCATGAATTATTTTAGGAAAATGAATGCACCTTGAGACCATAATGTTCAGTGAGGTAAATCAGACATAAGAGCTTAAATACCATATGATTTCTCTTATATGAGGAACCCAAAATATAAATAAAGCACAAAACAAAAGACCAACAATAGGGGAAAAGAGATTGCAATCCAGCATAAACAATGTATCTAAAAATGTACCTTGATTTGGTATAATTGTCTTATGTTTTTTCTATATTTTTTGGCCTGGTAGTCTGCCTGTTCATCTGTATGTATAATAATTAACTTCATAAGGACTACTAAGATAAATGAATCTGATGCTGGCAATTTTTTTTTTTTTCGAAAAGATGGTGGAGAAGGAGGGGAAAAAATAAAAGAACTGAAGTACATTACCAATTCCCCACAATGAATATCATGTACTGCAAACACATACTAATAAAAATTAAAAATTCAAAAAAGAATTAGAGTAGGCAATATTTTCATAGAACTATGTTGTACATTACATCAAAGGGAAAGAATGTATTGACAAAACCCAAAGGTTTTGTTATAAATTCTTTTTATTATTTATGTTATATATATACATATTATCATTAGTACTATTTTACAAAAGATTAGGTTTCACTACGGCATTTTCATGCACACATGTAACATTTTGATCCTATTCATCTCTACAATATTCTAGCTCACCCTCTAGATCTTTTTCCCTCCCTTTCTCTTCTCTAACTTTCCCTGCTACTTTTATGTCATCTTTTTCTTCCCAAAATATCACATATGTGAGAAAAGATGTGACAGTTGTCTTTCTGAGTCTGATTTATTTTACTTATGATTATTTATAATTCTATTCATTTTTTGGCCAGAATTTCATTCTTATTTATGGCTAAATAATACACCATTGTGTGTATGCAGCATATTTTCTTTATCCATTCACAAATTGACTGGAGCCCAGGCTGAGTCCCCATCTTAGCTACTGGGAATTGTGGCGCAGTAAACATGGGTATGCAGGTATTTCCATAGTGTGATGACTTTAATTCCTTCAAGTACAAAACAAGGAGTAGTATTGCTGGATCGTTTGGTACTTCTATTCCTTAGTTTTTGAGAAACTACCATGTTGATCTCTAAATAGGCTGTACTAACTTACATTCCCTCTAACAACATATAAGGATTCCTTTCCCCTGCATCCTTGCCAACAGTTATTGATGATAACCATTTGTGACTGGGATGAAATATCAGTTCAATGTAACTTTGATCTCTCTGTATTTCACTAAAGGTAATATATATATATATATATATATATACTTATTTGAGATTTGTATGTCTTTGAAAGTTTTCACTTTAACTCAATTTCTCATTTACTTGTTGGATTACCGATTCTTTTGAGATTTAAGTTTTTGAGTTCTTTATATAGTCTGGATATCAATCCTCTGTCAGAAGAATAACTTAGATTTTTTCCCCCATTTTATATGTTGTTTCTTTATGCTGTTAATGTTTTCTTTTGCTCTGCATAAGACTTTCACTTTGATGCAGTGTTGGCAGTTTTTTCCTGAGTTGTAGGTGTCCTGTTCAGAAAGTCATTGCCTGTGGCTATGTGTTGAAATATTTTCCCTACATTTTCTTAGCAATTTCAGAGTTTTAGGTCTTGAATCCATTTTGATTTTGTATAGATCTAAAGACAGAGATCTAGGTATAATCTTTTGTATATGAATAACTAATTAACCAGTAGCATATTTAAAAGACATTGTCCTTTCTCCTGTGTATTTTTTTTTAGTAATTTTTTTTCAGTACTGGGGATTGAACTCAGGACCTTGCACTTGCCAGGCAAGTGCTTATTCTACTGAGCTATCTCCCCAGCCTCTCCAGTGTGTTTTTGATCCCACTATCAAGAATCAGATGATTGTATGGGGCTGGCAAGATTGCTCAGCAGACTGAAGCATCTGCTTAGGCAAGTTTAGGCAAGCTCAGGGACCTCGATTCAATCTTCAGTAGGTACCACACGCCATGCCAGCCCCGCCCCCAGGGTGGGCTGAGCCAGCCAGAGTCCTGGCGTAGTGGTGCATGCCTGTAATTCCAGTGCTGGGGAGGCTGAAAGCAGGAGGTTCATCACGAGTCCAAGCTATGAAACAATGCTGTAACAACCAAATATGTTTAAAATAAAAAGAAAAGAAAAAGAAAAAGAAGAAAAAAGAATCAGATGGTTACAGTTGTGTGGGTTTATTTTGTGTCCTGCATTCTATTCCATTGGCCTGTGTGTCTATTTTTATGCCAGTACCATGCTGATTTTGTTACTGTGACTTGTAGTATGCTTTGAAATGATATATTGTGATGCCTCCAGTACAGCTCTTTGTTCCTCAGAATTCTGGGTCTTTTCCATTTCCTTATAAATTTTAGAATATTTTTCAAATCCTTGGAGAATGTCATTGGTATTTTCATGGATATTGCATTAAAACTGGAGATGACTTTCATTAATATAACTTTTTAAAACAATATTAATTCTCTCAATCCATTGAACATACGAAGTTTTCCATCTTTTAGTATCTTCTTCAATTTATTTCTTTAGTCTCCTGTAATTTTCATGGCTTCCTCCTTTGTTAGGTTGATTCTTCAGTTTTTTCTTTATAAATGGATTTGTTTTTTTGCTCTTGTAAATGGAATTGTTTTCTTAGTTTACTTCTCAGTGAACTTGCTACGGATACATTGAATATATATATCACTGATTTGTGTCTTGCTACTTGCTGGATTTGTTTTTCAGACATAAAACTCTTCTGGCTAGTATAGTAGTACACTTAAATAATCCTTGCACTCTAAGAGGCTGAGATAGGAGGGTTGCAAGTTGAGACTAGCTTGAGCAATTGAGAAAGAACCTACCTCAAAATTTAAAACTTACACAGAGGAAGGAATATGAAGCTCAGTGCAAAGCAGTGGGTTCAGTTCCTACTACCCTCAAAATTGTGGTGGAGTCTTTAAGATCTTCTATGTATAGGATCATAGCATCTGCAAATAAGGGTAATTTAACTTTTTTTTTTTTTTAGAGGAATGAAATTTTAGAACAAGTTACTGTTAGTGAAGAGCAATAGGCAAACGGAGTGTGTCAGTGACTTTCTTGTCATTGGGACACCATAGTGGACACCCACAACTTAATGAAGGAGAGGTTTACTTTGGCTCACATTTCAGGGTTGACTTTAAGGCAGGCTGGCATGCAGAGGTTACCTGGCAGAGAGAAAGCTGTACACTTCATGGTGGCTGTTAAGCACAGAGTCAGGAAGAGTAGGGAAGGATGATACAGTCTTCCAGGCTGTGGCTGTGGTAATCCACATCTTCAGAACTGATTCCACCTCTTAAGTGAAAGTCAGCTCTAATGCTTGCATCATTCACTTAAGCCCCACCTGTGATCACAAAGAGCTTACCATGTACAAATCATTCTAGTGGGTGCTTGGAATGGAAGGTAAGTTAAATTATCTTCAGATAATATGTGCCAATAGAGAAGAAAATAAAATATGTAAAAAAATTATAATGCAAGAAAGAATAAGGGACAGAATAGGCAAGTGAGGACAGAATAAGCAGGTACACATTTTGATGGGGAAGAACCAAGAGATACATTCCTAGAAGAGAAGACATTCAAATAGGTCTTTCATTCTCAGAAAAGCTTCAACTCATAGAACTTGGGTAGAGTGCCATTAAATGGGAAGTGGGTATTCAGCTGGTAAAACAAAGCAATGCTAGGAGTGGTAGATGTGAGAAACAGAAAATACCCTAGGTTGGTGTAAGGCTACAATCAGGCCTGACTCCTAGTCCCCAACCTGCTTGCCAACAGAAATGCTACTCTCTGTAGGGAACTGAGCTTAGCGTGAGCCTGTCATCCACAGACAGAGGATAAGATAGGACAAGAGATAAGACAGGAGAGGAAATTTTGTAGGTCCTGGGACCTCTGTAGACACCTGATGTTTACGTCAGATGTTTCAAAGTCTGCCGACTGAAGTGCAAGGTAGCCAGAGAACCTTAGCCACAGATGTTTATGAACATCTTCTCATCTAATATCCCCTGCCTTTTTAAATCTTGTTAAAAGGGCACACTTCAAAAAAAGGAGGAACGGAACACTTCTCTTTGTTCCCTACAGACTTATGATCTTCTGTCTACCTTAGCCCAGGCACAATAAATTTCATCCCATGCTTCCTTTACCCAAGCCTGGTAGTCTCTGCCCCTTGTGCCATTCATTACAATTGGCATGCAGTATGAGTGGGAAATAGAATACATTTACTCTGTTTAATCTACACAAGATCCCAGTGAGTTCCTATTATTGCTCCATACTTAGAGGGCACATGATCTGACTCAAGATATCATCGCTACTTAGAGGCAGAGCTGGAGTTCCAGGTCTCTGGATGACTGTGCCAAGGACTTCTCATTGTCTTACCTATTATTAGAAACTAGGTGAGGCTGTTTATGACAAAAGTGTATTAAAGAGCTTGACCTGTAGACAACAGGGACTATTGCAGCCTTTTGGAGAAGGGAATTAAAATGATTCACATTGTGCTGGAGGAGGATTGCTAGAGCAGAATAGTAGAGGAAATGGTTATTTCAGGTAAATCATTGAAATCAGTCGTGAAGCAAAAAAAGTTGGAAAACATTTGGAGACTTGCCACTGAGAGTATGGCCTCCTCAGCTTCGGTGCATGCGTCACTGTCATCTCCAGTTGCCTGTAATTCTGGGGACTGAATGAGCTTGTTTACCCCTGAAATTATGGTTTAGCCTACAAAACCCTCATCAAACTCTTCCTCCATTCTTTCCATAAGCAACCAAACTTGTTTCTATGCATATGTTTGCATTTTTTTCCTTTCTAAACTTTTCTTCTTCATTACTTGATAGAGAATCTTACTGAATACTCAAAGAGCCAACTGCAGCATTTGCCTACTCTTGAGAAAATGCATTCTATTCTGAAGTGTTTATATCTTGAAATGTTCTTTTGTTTGAACATATACCGTATATGAACAATAAGGGTCCCAGCATACGCAGGTAGTCACTTAGACATCTGGTTGGCAGGATGAGCTGGCCTGACCTGAATTTTACTTGATTGAAGGTACCCAGAGATTCTTAAAGGAAGTTGGCACAAAGACAAATTCCTATAACCCTAGAAACCTAAGAGGGTAAGGCAGGAAGATGGCAAGTTGGAGGCTACCCTGAGCAATTTAGTGACTTCGGGAGACCCTGTCTCAAAATAAAACATTTAAAAGGCATTGGGGAGTATAGCTCAGTGTGAAGATTCTAGGCTTACCTTTGTGGGTAACATCTCTCCCCTCAAAAAGTCCTCAAAGGCAGTAAGTTGATTTAGTGCTCTTGGAGCTGGGGCTGTCTCTGGTATTAACTGGCGGTCAGTCAGGCCATATTCAGACAGTGAATGGCGGTAAAGCCTTCTGGGAAAGTGGGCGGGTTCAATCAATTACAGAGATCCAGGAAATGCACCAAACAACAGTTCCCAATGCCCTGCACCTGGGACCAATCAGAGACTGCTTTCTCTAATTCTTGTAGGAACTCAGGCAGGATTTTGATAGGACAGCCTAGATCTGAAGCCAGCCTGAGGAGTAGAGAATACAAAAGATGACCACCATTAAGTATGTGGCCACTGTGTTTGCTCTTTCACACACAGTGGTCCACTATCACCTTCCAGAGTGTTATTTCTTATCCAACTTTTAAATGGCTCATACTCCTCAGAGCATGTTTCGTCTACCTTCAGTAAATATAAAATTTCACTATTTTTTGCACTTGTTTTGTCCAATTTTTTGTTCAGAACAAGAAAATCCTAGAAAGAATCTTTAGAAAGAGTACAGAATTTCCAAACCAGGCAATAATATGATGTGAGTTCTACAGTGATGTCTTATTTCCAGTATACCCCCCCCCCAAAATACTACACCGAGGAGGGTTTAATGAAGAGAAGGCAAGGCACTGAAATGAGGAAACAAACTATGCAGAGACTCATCATCAGTTTATAGTCATTCCCAACCTCCTTCCTCTCTAGCAGGCCAAAAACCATGTGACAAGGATCATAGTAGAAGGAAGAAATGTTTATAGTATGAGTGGTTCTAGAGACAGGACAGCAGCTATAATTAGAAAAGTGGAGCTCCAGAAAAGTGTCACCTGGAATGGGGCTGGTGAGATGGCTCAGTGGTCTAAAGCACCTACTTAGAACAAGCTTAGCAAAGCATAGGGACCGGGGTTCAATCCCCCAGCACCACATGCCAGCCAGCCCCGCCCCCTGGTGGGCTGAGCTGGCCACACACACACAC
>NW_004524583.1:1581527-1586284 GCF_000260255.1 Octodon degus
AATAAATAAAATTAAAAAAACAAAAACAAAAACAAACTGGTGAAAAAAGAAAAAAAAGAAAAGTGTCACCTGGGAAACTCCAAGGGCAGGGAGGGTTCAAGGCACACTGTCTCCTGAACATGGGATACATTGCACACATTCCTGTGGCGGTGTGATCTGTCCCCACATTCAGACCTCGTGGCATTTAGTTGATCATGGCTTGGGCCAGAGGGCATTATTTTGTCATTGCGATTGTGATTCATCTTCAGATGATACCTAGGTGGTTTGTCCCTGAGAAACTGCAAGAAGGTAGCAGCTCAAGCAGGAAGTCCTTGTGCAACCAATACTTTTATACTATAAAGAAAATTTCTTTAGCATCAACATAGTGTCGCTATAGTACTTTTGAAAGAAACTGTTAGTAAGTGATGACTGTTAAGTTTATTTTAATATCTGCTTATTTCTTGTACCATACCATATTCCTGCAGCCTTTCACACCCTGTGCCTAAGGGAAACTACAAAGCCCCTCGTCTAAGAGGCTATGGAGCCACCTGCTGGTAGTCAGGGAGCACTTCAGACACGCGGATTCCCTTTCTGCTTCAGTCACCCGATTATGTCTAAACCCCAGCACCAGGGAACGGTGGGAATTTACATCAAATACAGATTCCTGGATCAGCTGCCAGCCCTCCAGAACCAGAACTTATCTTTTAAATAAGCTTCCCAGGGACTTTTTAATGTCTGAAATACTTGAAACTAAGACTGAAATGTCAGACAATTTTTCATTAAAAAAAGAAAATAGGGAGAATGACAGGATAACCAGATCCTCTTATCCGCGTCATAGAGAAATGTGTGCAGTTAACAAAGGGTGTTTTGGCAGGTACAACTCATCCTACCCGGCATAAATCCAAGTGCTCCGCCTCCCTTAACTTTATTTTTCTACTCTAAGGTCCCTGCATTTATGAAAAGTACATTAATTATTAGGAGACCTTTGCTCCATGAGGAAGGATAGAAGAACTAAAGACGGGTAGAAAGGAGACAAGGAAAACTGTACTTTCCAAAAGATTGCAACTTCTGGCCACAAAGTCATTCCAGGTCATCCAGACCCACGCTCCACTGCCTTTTCTCCTTCAGCTTCTCTTGCTTCCAGGCCCGTCACATCAAAATCCCTTAATGATATTATAAATTGAAGTAGTTGATAAGGTAGAAGTAGCAGCCTGAACTTAGGATGAGAGAAACAGATTGGAAGAGTTCAAACGCTTTTGAGCAATGCGTCTTAGATCACCCATTTAAGAAAACACAATAAATAACTGATGTAGCGGCTAATGGAATTCTAGTACTCTGGGATGTAGACACAGGAGGATGTAAACCCAGTCTGAGCAACTTAATGGGATCCTGTTCTCAAATTAGAAAAGAAAAGAAAACAAAATATGGAACAAAACAGAAAAGCAAGAATGGGGGAAGATGTGTGGTTCAGTGCCAAGGGGCCCTAGGTTCCACCCCTAGAATTGAAACAAAACAAAACAAAAGCCACAAACAAACAAAAACAACAATAACAAGACCTAATAATATATTGAGTCTATGACTTTCTCATGTGAAAAATAAATGTATTACCTTCTTTCACCTGCAAACTGCGCCTCTTCCCGAATTCACAAATTCTATAGATCTCTCTGTTCAAAACATATAAATATTACTTGGCCCAGAACAAAATGTCTTATCTTAAATACCTTGAAGTCCTATCCTATACTGTTTTATCTGAGTGTATATTTCTTTTTTTAAATTTTTAAAAGTCTTTTTAAAATTTATTTGGTACAGGGTCTCCCTAGGCAACTTGGACTCATAGTGATCCTCTTGTTTCACCCTCCTCAGAGCTGGGATTATAGGCATGTGCCACCATGCCAGGTTTCAGTGGCCAGCACTGCATACAGTACCAGGGATTGAACCCGGGTCCTTGTGCTTGCCAGGCAGATGCTTATATCGCTGAGGTATCTTCCCAGCCCCTCTGAGTATAAACTTCTTTACTTATGCTTGATAATTGCTTTCTGTTCTTCTCACTGATAAGTCCTGAGATTTCCTTTTTGGGAGGAGAGTCAAGGACCTGGTTGGTGGACTAGTTGCTATCCTTGCCTTCTTTTTGGGGAAACTCCTTGGACTGCACTCTGTACAGTGAAAGAACTAATATGTAAGCATAAGTAGCCACTCACATTTAGTCACAACTGTTATCATTTAGTAAATTTAATCTTAAAATTTGTTTTAATACTTTTTATTAAAGTGTTTGCATTAGTTATACACTCTGGCCTCTGGGAGTTGTTTAAGATTTTCTTCATGTCCTTTCTGTATTTGACACCTAGGATGAGATGCTCTGAACTCAACAAGCCAGATTCTGAAGCCACTTAGGGAAACTCTGATAGGGGGGAGTGTGAATGGTCTAGATGAGATCATTTTGGTGCCTTCTACACCATCCCAGTGGGTGGCCTTGTTGTGTGGCAGACCTACCAGAGAGCTAGCTTCCTTTCCCATTAGAGCAGCCCCAGCCCTGGAGAAGGTAATTGCGCACTGCCCAGACCCTCCCTGGGGGCACTCATCATGGCATTCCTTTCAGATTGCATAGTTTGTTTCTACAAACTCATTCCTTGAATACAACTGACGTTCTATGTATTTTATGTTTGTCTTAGTGTTACAGACATCTTAGTGAGGTAGGAATAGAGTTGGCAGTCAGACAGGGCTGGACCCTCCAGGGAGCCAGTGCAGAAAATGAGGACACATCAAAACTGTGGCTGGAAGTGCCTCTGAAGAAGATTAAAGTCACACTGGATAGATTTACATACTTCCCTAGAGGATATACAGAAGCTTGAAGTTATTAGTATCACCTTTTAGAGATTTCCCATTATCTCATGGGAGGTGGGCCTTCTTCTGCCACACACTAAGACTAAAACCAAAACTAGCAAGTCTAAGATTAAAGGTTATTGACCAACGTTAATGATGTCACCCATATGTCTTTGCTACCTTTGCATCAATATTACCTAAGCAACTATACTTACAATCCTATTGGTTAATTAGAATTTTGACAGTGTACCAAGTTCATGATTTAGCTCTATAAAACTTCACAAGGAGAGGAAGAGGGGATGAAAGGAGGGGCGGAGAATGGGGAAAAAGAATCAAGTTATATCACGTATAGGTAGAAATGCTCTATAATGAATGTGATCATTATTTGCACCTAAAATGTACCAATAGACTCAGTTAATTGAAAAAGCTTCCTTTGAGAAGTAAACTCATTACAGTTCATTTGAGACCCCCACTATCTCAAGGAGCTATTCGTATTCCCCATTCCTTTTTTCCCAATAAATTTTCCTGCTTTTTTCCTCTGCTGTTCCTTAGAATTCATTCTTCAACTTTAGGAGGCATGAACTTGGTATGCTTGACATCTAGCATTTCCTCATAATTATTAGTGCTTTCAGTTTCTCTTTGTAAATCTATGTGCTTGGTTATGTCCCCTAATATGCAAATTCCAAGTCTCAGAGAAAGAGAACAAGAAGGTAAGCATGAGAAAGCTCTGGTGTTTCAGTGGTGACCAAACCAGTTCAGAAGTGTATACATTTACAGGTGGCTATGAGGCCCAAGTTTGAAGGGTATCCTTTTGTGTAGACTATAGGCAAAATGAGGAAACAGCAGCCAGAGAATCAGGAATATAAGCAAATTTCTGTCACCATCATAGATATGAACTCCTGGAAGGGAACAGAAGACCAAAGACTTGTGATCTAAGGGTTTCATCTGCTCCTGACTTCATCGGGACAAAACTTTACCTGTACGTGCTGGCCTGTCCTTGTGGCACCAAGTATGTACCATGAAAACCTAATTAGCATACACAGCAGAGGAAAGACAAGAGGCCACTGATCTGGCTTATAATTCCCATTTGGCTTCCATGTTCTACTAAAATCTAGTTTTGCTCTCAAAGTTTTAGACTGTGTTTTCTCACTGCACTACATGGGTAATTTCAATCTATTTCAGTCTTCATTGACTCCTTTCATCTGTCTCTGTCTCTGTCTCTGTCTCTCTCTTTTCCCCCCTCTCTTTCTCCCTCCCTCCCTCCCTCTCTGCCTCCCTGCCTCCCTGCCTCTCCCTCACCTCTCTCTTTTTTATTTTCACCCACACTGGTGAATACCTACCTTATTCTATAAACCTGAGTGAAAGCAGAATACATCAGGAAGCCTATTCAATCAAAGGCTTTGGTCAAACCATCCACATTTAGGCCCTGACCTCTCCCAGACTGATTGCCCTCTGTGCCTTAATGAGCACATTTAGAAGAACAGTGTAGACTTAATGATGCACTGGTCTGTGACAAGAAGTGAGTTTTTAAAAAGTTCAGTGAGAGACTGTCAACCATTTCTAGCTAACTCTCTGCTCCATATATTTCAGATCTCCTATTCGATCATATTCATCTGTCATTCATTAACATAGTACTTAACTGAGCTCTCATTTGCCCAGGTTCCACTCGTACTCTGGGGATGCTGCGATATGAGGATAACTTTCCACTTTAGGGATCATTTCAGCCCAACAGAGGAGATCACAGGCAGCATTTCCACAGCTGGGTGTCAAGGTGCAAATTTCTAAGTAAACATTGCACCAAACCAACAGCAGCACACTAAAAATTTCATTTTAGTAGAATATTGACCATCTAAAAATCCAGTATTCTAATGGTGTTTGTAAATAGGATCACAAGTCCGCATCTTGTACAGCAATTAACCACTAAGAAGAATATATGCAGTGTATTATTTGTTGAAACT
>NW_004524583.1:1592999-1595186 GCF_000260255.1 Octodon degus
AAAAAAAATTAAAAAAATAAAAATAAATAAATAAATAAATAAAAATTAAAAGAATGAACATACTTTTGTCAGACAGAATTACACAGAACGCTAGCTAAGGAAGTCACTCCCCCCTATATCTCTTTTACCTCTGTGCCTACTCCTTATAGATAACCACCTTCATTCTTTCTTGATTTATTATTCCTGCATTTTTTTGAAATATGGCATGTGTACAGATGCTCCTTAATTTAGGAAGTGGCTAAATGATGATAAGAACATCATACGAGTTCAAAATACACTAGTGTGTGTTGTTCACCCACACGGTGATCGTGGCCTGACTGGTGCTCTGTTTCATCACTGCTGATCAGCACCAGCAAAGACAGTGGGCTGCACAGCACTAGACCAAAATTCAAAGTTTGAATGCATCCAGTTTCTTCCAAATGCAAATCGCTTCCACACTGCCATCAAGCTGAAATATCATATATTATAAGTAAGGCATTATCTGTACATTAAATTTTTTAAAATTTTCTTTCTTATGAAAATAACATAATATGCACTTTATACTCTGCCTTTCTCACTTAAAATATCATCTAGAAATCCTTTCATATCTGCTGATAGAGATGTTCTCTTTTGTTGTTTCCTGCTGCTTCACATTTGGAACAGTTTGTGTGTTCCACATACTCATGCTGTAAAGCATGAAGTCCCCCAGGCCACACTAGTGGGAGTGGTGGACCCTTTAAGGGGGTGAGGTCAGTGGGGGTCTTTGGGGAATACTCTCAAAGGTGAATGTGGTGATCCCTTGCTCTTTCTGATTTTGTTTGTTTTTCTGGCCTTGAGGTGAGCAGTTGTGCTCCCACTACATGTGCTGCGTTGCCAAGTGCCAAAAAGCAGCCAAGCCAACCAGTTACGGACCAAAACCTCTGAAACTGTGAATCAAAATGAGCCTTTTTTCTTTTCTTTCTTTTGCAGAACTGGGGATTGAACTCAGGCCCTTGTGTCTGCCAGGCAAGCACATATTCTACTGAGCTATCTCCCCAGCTCAAAACTTTTTTTTTTTTTTTCAGAATTGGGGATTGAACTCAGGACCTTGCACTTGCCAGGCAAGTGCTTATTTGATTGCGCTATCTCCCTAGTCCTAGAAGTAGCTTTTTTTCTTTGTAACTTGATTCTATCAGGTATTCATTATAGAAATAGGAAAGTGACTGACAATTTTGTTTTATGTATTTGCCATATAGTTTATTCAACCAATGTCCTATGTTTGGACGTTTGCATAGTTTCTTTCTTCTCTCTCTCTCTCTCTCTCTCTCTCTCTCTCTCTCTCTCTCTCTCTCTCTCTGTTTTTTTTGGTACTGGGAATAGAACTAAGGGTCCAACACTTGCCAGTCAGGCTCTGTGCTGCTGAGCCACATCCCCAGCCCTTGGATAGTTTCTCATACTTTGCAACTAGAAATCATGATCCTAAGAATAAACTTGTGCAAATGTAGTTTGATATTATTGGAAGTAGAGCTTCAAGGATAAATTAATATGTGACTCTGATACATATTATCAAATATCATGGCTATAGCATTTTGCAATCTCCTCCTGCAGAGTTTATGGTGGAGCATATTGTCAAACTCTTGAAATTCTTAACAACTGAAGGAGGAAGAAATGATATCTCATTGAAGTTTTAATTTGCCTTTCTTTCATTATGTATGAGTTGAAATTTTTCAAGCATTCAAGAAAATTATGTTTATGTCTCTTTTTTTGGCAGAATTCTTTTTTTCATTTCTTTGGTGTGAGTTTTCTATATTTTATTGTCAATATTTTTACATTCTTTATCAGTCGAAAATGTTAGCTTTTTATTTATGAGATATATATTTTAACTTAGTTTATTGTTTGTCATTTAGCTTTACTTTTGTATGCAAATTATCCTTATGTAGTCAAATTCATCCATTTGTTCCTTTTATTATACTTTTATTATACCATAACTGTAGTTATGGTTCAGTTATACATACAAGGACAACATGCTTTAAGATATAGTACATTATATATAACCACATAGTTACAATATCTATTACTACAGTATTTATATAACAACTATGCATTGTTACCTTCCTATTTTCATTGTTACCCACTTATTATCTTGTTTTGAAATCTTGTTATTTTCTCTTTAGTATAAAAAGGTACATATGCATACATTTCTAAGTATAGCTATATAGAAATAGATAT
>NW_004524583.1:1595286-1596341 GCF_000260255.1 Octodon degus
AAGAATATATGCAGTGTATTATTTGTTGAAACTGTACTTCCGATTTGATTTGAAACTGTCTCATTGCTGTTTATCAATAAAACTTTGGAAAAAAATTAAAAAAATAAAAATCCAGTATTTAATGAACAAATACATACTGGTCAAGCTGCATACCAGAAATTTGAAATGAGAGATAAAGTTTTCTAGGAGAGGAAGCAGAAGGGATTTCTGGGCCCACTGGGAAGCTCTGGCTTGGGGAGTCTCTGTAGGAGACTGAGTGCTCGCCACCACTCCTGTATCTGCCTATCTTGCTCCTAGATTGTTGTAAACCCTGAACTAGCTTCATAATTCCTTCTAAGGTGGCAACAAAAACACTACGTGAGGGCTTGGGGGAAGAATTGAAGTCTTTCTTGTGGGTGAAGTCTGGGCAGATGCAGCTTAGTCTCCTTTGATATGAAATTGTTTAATGGTGAGAAGGTAAGTTTGTCCTGGAGTTCTGGGTAAATCAAAGGGCTATATTCATTTCCTTAAGGAAAAAAATTGATTGAACTTTTTGTGGATCTTAGCCAGTACCTAGGGCAGAGCAAGACCCAGAAATGAAGCAAAAGTAGTAAATGTGTTGGATGAAACTTTATTTTCTTCTGAACTTTAAGGAGTACTCAAAGAAAACTGCTCTCCAAAGAAATAGATTTTTGGCTATTATCATGTTTAAGCGATGTGATATTGAACTGGCTTGGTTTTGAACAAAATTGAGATTTTAAATCTTTTTTTTTTTTTTTTTAGTGTATGTGGTACAGGGTCTCACTGTACAGCTCAGACTCATAGTGATCCTCCTGTTTTCAGCCTCACTAGTGCTGGGATTACATGTGTGCCCCACATGCCTGGTCTCGGTCACCAGTTTAGTGAGCCTGGGGGCTGGGGCGGGGGCATGACATGTGGTGCCAGGGATCCAACCTTGGTCCCTATGCTTGCCAGGCAGGTGCTTAGTATGCTGAGCTATTTTGCCAGCCCTTTTAAGTTTGGTTCTTGCTTAGGTGCTTTTTGTTTAAATTTTTTTGTTGTTTCTTTTTTAAATT
>NW_004524583.1:1602975-1606351 GCF_000260255.1 Octodon degus
GTAAGGAATATTTCATTTTCAGAAGAGGTTTTATTACAAATGAATACTGAATTTGCAAAAGATCTTTTATGTATTCATACATATTAATCCTATGCTTTTTCTCTTTAGTCCATCTTAGGGGATGAATTACATAGTGATCTTTCTCGCATTTAATCCTAATGTTGGTAGTATAATCAGTATATAAGATTTTGTTGTATTTTGCTTCATCTTGTCTTATTCTGTCTTATTTTGTTTTTGTTTGCTTGTTTTTTCTTACTAGGGTTTGAAAGCTAGGCCTTCACACTGAGCTACATCCCCAGTCTTTTTGTTTGTTTGTTTGTTTCTCATTTTGAGACAGGGCTTCATTAAATTGCTGAGTTGCTTAGGTTGGGCTCAACCCTTCAACCTCAGCCTCTACTTCTGCCTGGGTTTCTGAGTGCTGGAATTATAGATATGCAGCACCACACTTTGCTTAGTCTTTACCTATCATTAAAAACCTATCATTAGGTTTCATTGACTCAAATATTAAGGTCTTTACTGCTTTGACGGTGCCTCAATTGACAGTCTTCTGTCTTTTTTTTTGTATTTTAGGGAAGGGTCTACAGGGTGTTCAGGGTCTCACTACTAGATCAGACTCATAGTGATCCACCTGTTTACAGCCTCCCAAGAGCTGGGATTACAGGCATTTGCCACCACCCCAGTTTCAATTACCATCTCAGTTCACCCCAGGGGCAGGGTCAGCATGGCACACTGAAGGATCAAACCTCTGGCCCCTGCGCCTGCTTGCAGGTGCTTTAGTCCACTCAGCTATTTGGCTGGCCCTGACAGACTTCTCTCCTGAGAGAAGAATATTAAAAAAATATTTATCACATCTTATTCCTAATATAACACTATCTTCTTCATTTCTCTTATTTGTACATAATTTTATTTTATATGTACCACACTATACTATATATTTATATAAATATCTAACTAGTGAGGATTCCTGAAGACAAGAAGTCATTCTTAGAAACGCTTTTTTTTTTCTTTCTCTTTTTAGAACTGAGGATTGAACTCAGGCCCTTATGCTTGCCAGGCAAGCACTTATTCTACTAAACTATCTCTCTGGCCCCATTCTTAGAAACTCTTGTAATGATTCCTTAAATATGGAATCTATGCACTGTAGTCTAGACAGCCAGACAAGAGATTTAGGAATTGTGCTTGTCATACCTTCAATTAGCCACAAAAGTGAAATCAATTTTTATTTATAATTATGTTGGGTTCAGATGTATTAGTCATCAAAGAATGTCCTTTTGAATCAGTACAACAGTATAAGAAAAATCTAGTGCAATCCAGTTGTCTCTAAGAGTGGAATCATGCTATTCCCAAAATAAACCAGTATTGCAAAAATAGCTCTACAGATAGAATTTGCAAATGCCTGTTCACCTTCCTATTCATTAACAGATGTTTATGTTTTGGAAAGAGAAAGCACAGAATAGAGTTTAACTGTTGTACACTTTCTCAGGTTATCAAGTTTATCATTTAATCCCTCTTTAGAATTAGCCCAGTCTGCTTAATCCCCTTCTTCCTGTCTTCCTAACACTTGTGAATATTTATTGGTAAAAGTTGAATGATTTAATATTTTTAGTTTTATTTGGTGGTATGTCTGCTTTAGACAGTAAATAAGGAATGGTATGATAAAACTCAAGGTAACTGTGCAGAGTATTAGCAGTTATCAAGACTGGCTGGTCACAGTGTATGTTCTCTTCTTTACGTTCTGACAATTGTGCATTCACTTTTCTGTCACTGAGACACACATGCATCACACTTTAACAGGGAGAGGTTCAAATTAGTTCATGGTTTCTGGGAGGTATTTAGTTCATGGCCATGAGGAGGCAGGACAGGAGACCTGTGCCAGAGAGGAAGGGGCCATCTAGAGTGTCCTTTCATGACCCACCCAGACATACCCAGAAGTGACCTTTACTAATCTATTTGGGATTTTTTTTTTTTGTGGAACCGGGGATTGAACTCAGGTCCTTGCGCTTGCCAAGGAAGCACTTATTCCACTGAGCCATCTCCATGGCCCCCTATTTGGGATTTTATAATCCAATCAAGTTGATATACCCTAATCAAGAGCTGCAAATGGGTTTGCTCATGTTCCTCTTTCTTATGCTCATTAGTCCTCCTAGAAAACACAATCCCATAGAGCCTTTGAGCTAGCATAAAGAATCTGAGTGACTGCAGGCAAAGCACATGAAGACACTGAAGGGCTGAGAAATGCTTACAGCGGATAAAAAAATTAGATTCCACTGTTATCACTCAGCAGAGATGAGGTTTGAGAACAATTCCCAAAGTGTTCCTTGGCCGTGACCTTGTCTGATGTCACACACCTGGCTCTCTAGTCCTGCCTTCCTGGGTGCAGCATGGAGCTCGCTGCCAAGTGCAGGATCTAGGAATTACGCCCCTTGTAGGGCCTGAGAAACAAACTACCCGTCTCCTCCTATCTCCATGTATTTCTGGTTGGAAGAACAGCAGGTTTCTGCCATTTTCCCCAACAGTGGTGACTTTCACTTACTATTGCAACTGTCTCTGCTGCACCCTTGTGCTTTTTCTGGATGTCAAAACCCAGTTACACAGTGTGTTTCAGTGCTGCTCTCGCAGAGGACACAGGACTTCTGCAGAGTCAGCCTTCACATTCACACCAAGTCATGCTCCTAAGTCAGAGATCAAAGACCCTTCGAGACTCTTTCTCTGCTTGGAGCCTGAGAAGTGTCATTTTCGTAGTCTTTGGCCTCAATAAGTTTCTATAAACTTTCTTTACAGTTTCTAATTCTGATTACTTTCTTTTTCCTTTTTCTTTTGTAGTCATTTTTTCCACACTTTTTAGGCCATCGCACTTCGAGATCCATTATTTCTACTTTTCTTTGTTTTCTGTCACAGTTTTTTTTTTTTTTAAGGGGGGGAAGGAGGAGAGTAGGCAGGCATCAAAAAATCAGTATTTACTTAGATGCACACAGAACAGTCCTCATCTAAGTAAAAAGGAGAGAGCACTGAAGCACTGAGAGATTGATCACACCCTAGAATGAGACTCAGAGAGCTGAATCATAATCTTCATTCTGTCACTTCCTATTGTGTGACCTTAGGCAAACCAATTTCACAGAGCCTTTGCCTCTTTATTTGTGAAGTGACAGTAATTTACCTATCCTGTTCACATGTCCTATAACTTAAAAAACCCATAATGTAAAGTTCATTTGATGAAGCCAACCATATCTTTTTTAGTTACAACAAAACTCATGCTGAGCCAGCCCTAGCCCAGGTCCAGTGAGTGTGTGGAGAGCTTCCTGCTACCCTGCACCAGCGGGACCAGTCCCAGCCCAGGCGCAGCATGGGCCGGACCCTCTCCCACCCCCTAGGGCAG
>NW_004524583.1:1606451-1608191 GCF_000260255.1 Octodon degus
CTGCTTCTTTCCATAGACTAGCAAAAATGCACAGTACAGTTGTCCAAACCACCTTGCTTACATACATAGATAGATCTCTTTCCCCTATCACTTCTCCTGTCCTCCTCAACTCAGTAACTCTTTCATTTTGAATAAGTTCATTCCCTTTTCCCAGCATCTATTATACCCAGATTTAAGAGATGTGATATTGAACTGGTTTGGTTTTGAGTAAAGTTAAGATTTTTTGTTTTTGGTGGAACCAGGGATTGAACTCAGATCCTTGTACTTGCCAGGGAAGCGCTTATTCTACTGAGCTATCTCCCCAGCCCCCTCAAATTAAGATTTTAAGTCTTTTTTTTCTTTTCTATTTTTAGTGTATTTAGTGTATCTGTACTTCAGATTCCATTTTCTTTTTTAGCTCCTCAAACTAAGGAGACAATCCAATGTTTGCACATGCAGGTCTGATTTATTTCACTTAAGAATATGGTCTCTAGTTGCATCCATTACTTAAACTTTTTATTGGAAATAATTTCTAACAACAAAAACTATAAAAGTAAAAAAGTAAACACACACCAAAAAAGGTCACACATTTTCTTTAACAAGATTCATTTATCTTTTGTGTACTAATAGTGTTTGGACAGGATATCAGGTCTGCATCTTGTACTATGAATAACCACTACAAAGACAACAGTGTGCAATGTGTTAGTTGTTGAAACTGTCCTATTAATTGGATTTGAAACTATCTCACTGCTATTTGTTTCTCGATAAAATTAATAAAAAGATTCATTTATCTTTAATAATTTACCCCAATATTTTATCATTTGTTTCTTTTTGTATGTGTATGTACAGTTACATAATATGTGTGCATATGCACACAGGATTAATGATTAGTCATATGCATCATAGTCTTCTACAAATAAATATTTGTGTGTATCCTTACTTAAGCACAACAGAGTCATCAATACTTTAATCTCATCTTTGATATACCAATTTTGTTAGCTGATCTAACAAGGTCCTTTACCGCCTTTCCTCCTTGGTAGTACAATATACAGTATATAGTTAGGCATTGCAATTAATTGCCATGATAGCCTGCTTTAATGTGTCATGTTTTTAGAGCCTTTCTTTGTTTTTTAGACATTGACATTTTAAAAATTAAGTCAGCCTGGTGTCATGGATCATGTCAGTAATCACAGGACACTGTGAGGATGAAGTAGGAGGATTGCAACTTTGAGCCCAGTCTGCATAAGTGAGTAATTTAGCAAGACCTTGTCTAAAAAACAAAAGTAAAAAAATAGGTCTAAAATATAGCTCAGTGCAAAGACCCTGGTTCAATCTCCAATTTAAAAAAAAATTATACAACTGACCAAATAGCTCAGCCAATTAAACTGCCTGCAAGTAGGCTCAGGGGCTGGGGTTTGACTCCTGGGCCTGCCATCACCCCTGGGGCATGCTGAGATATTGATTGAGACTGGGCTTGTTGGCACGTGCCTGTAATCCCAACTCTTGGGAGGCTATAAATAGGAGAATAGTACTTTCAGTGTGATTGTGATGTTTATTGGAAATATAAATGGCCTCATCCCATTCAATTTACTTTCAGTTTTAGAGCTTGTTTTTTTTCCCCTGTTATTTAATTTTAGTATTTGAACAGGTAAAAATGAACATACTTTAGCTACAGCCATTAGACAAGAGAAAGAAATAAAAGGAATAAGAATAGGCAAAGAAGAAGTTAAATTATCTTTATTTGCGGATGACATGATACTT
>NW_004524583.1:1608291-1629541 GCF_000260255.1 Octodon degus
ATTATTTGTTGAAACTGTACTTCCAATTTGATTTGAAACTGTCTCATTGCTATCCGTTTATCAATAAAACTTTGAAAAAAAAACAAAAGAAAACTCATGCTGAATAAAAAGAAAAGCTTTTTGTTTTTTTACTAACACAAATTTTATCCTTCAGTTTAGGCAGTTATACAGCATGTAACACATGCTACTTCTGGGCTGTGTGTGTAGGTTAACTCTACTACCATGATAAATTAATGAATTTTTGTGGTATACAGTATCTAAGTTATGTATCTTTTAAGGCTGGGTGGGGGTTGGATGATCTGAGCTGGGTTTGGCTTGAGTGATTCTGCTCTACTCCACAAGTCTCCTATGTTCCTAATAATTGGCACTATTATACTCGCTTGAAAATCTCATGTTATAACTGAGAGCAAGACAGGAAATCCACACTACAATCACTTTTGTAGCCTTAGGTTAGTCATGCCTATTTTGCTCCAATGCTACAAACAGGTCACATGGTTAAGCCCAAAGTCCGGGAGTTTTATGTTGCAAAACTTAAGAAAATCATTCTTAGCTAGTTGTGATGGCATACTCCTGTATTCTTGGCACTCAGAAGGCTGAGGCAGAAGGATTGCCTTGAGTTTGAGGCCAGTTTGGGCTACATGGTGAGTTCAAGGCCACCCTGAACTATACAGTGAGACCCTGTCTTAACAATAATAAAAAAATAAAAGAAAATCATTCTTTCTGAATAACAATGTTACTCAACACAGGGCTTTTGAATGAGTACTAAAATAGCTGACATGTGTCTTCTTTTAAGTGAAAATGAAGGTGATGATGGAGATGCGTGGATACCTTAGGGATTGAAGTCTCATGCTGTTCGTCTTTGGGGACATAGCTAAAGCCCCAACAGGAGAGAAGAGCTGCCGCTTTGATCTGGGCTTCATGAATGTGTGTGTACATATTTAAGGTGGAGGTGACATTGTCATTTCGTCAAATGAAGGATGCCAAGGTTATAGTACTACGTCAGAGGCCTCTATATTGCGGGTTTATGAAAGGTTCCTCCAAGCCATTCACCAAAACAGACTTTCATCCCTACTCACATGAATCAAGTAGCAAGTAAACTTGCAAATGTTGATCTGAACTTACAAGAATAAATAATACCAAATAAGGCACTTCTAGGAAAAAGCTAATATAAAAACACTGTAAGATTGGTTATATGGATTTATGTTGTACTATAAAACTGTTTCTCCTTTTAGAGAAACAATGTATTTATCTCCAACTCTGCCAGCTTTTACTGTAGTACCTCTACTTATATTCATGTCTCCTGATGAAATGACAAAATGTAAGCACAACTCTTACTGTTGGATAAATTGTATTAAATGAAGATAACTGTATGCATAAAGCAACAGTTATGTAATGAATCCAAAGTTTATCACTTGAAAACTAATGAGGCATTAAGGATAATCAAGGACGAGCAATATCAGCTTATTTTTCCATTTATTGAGCTGTATTGGTTGTCTTTTGCTATGTAACAAGATATACCAAGCTTGGTGGTACTAAACAGTAAGTACACTTTCTCTTACAGTATTTTTCAGTTCAAAATTCAGGAAAACATCAAGGGGATGGACCTGCTTCTATTGAAGGAATGGCCCCAAACTCAGCTAAGGTTGCAGGTGTCTGAATATGTGACTGCAGGGTCTGCTTCCAAGATGGCCTAATTACACAGATGGTAAACTGAGTGTTGATGTTGGAAGGCCACAGGTCTTTGACAACTGGAGCTGAATAAACCTGCTTACATGTCAGCATGGCATTAAAATGGACTTCCTGCACAGCCAGTGATCTAAAAAAGATTATGCTGGGAACTCCAGGGTGTTCTATGATGTAGCCTTTGAAGTGACACTCTGACCATTTTGACGGTCTTACTGTCTGTACCAGGGTGAAGCCAGGCAGTTGTACTCAGGATTTTGCAAGTGTGTGACTGTGAGTGTGAATACCTACTTCAACCTTGCACCCCTCCTAAGGGGCTCATTCACCTCACTTGAATCCTGCCCTGGGTTTATACCTCAGTCACATTCATGTCTTAAAGGGTTATAGAGGATATGAATAACAGGAAAGAACCAACTGAAGGTGTTACAATACTCCAAGAGCTAAATATCTAAACTTCTAATCATTGAGCAGAGACTTCCACAAATTCAGCTGTATTCAGCCTTCCCCAAACATATTAATTACCTGAGTGCTGATGTCAGCACTTTGCTTCTTAGAGGCATGGATGATTTTCACTGGGAGTTAAACATCCATGGTACTAAAAAAATACACATTTGAAATATTTTCACGTGTGTTCATGGACAAGTATTCTGTAATTGAACAAAATGTGTCCTTTAGGAACCAAAGTCCACATAGAGTTTTCCTGTCTTTGTGTTTGTCAGCATCATCTATTCTCTCTGGGGCAAAGATCATGAAAGGGTTTGGGGGTCAGTGAGGATCAGTAATTTTTTCATGCATAAACTATTGCTCAACAGGGAGGTCTGGCTAAGCAGATTTCTCTTCTATCACCTATCCATTCTGTGTAGACTGTTTTGTAAAAGAACGGTATCAGTGCTAGTCTAATTTAAAGCTCTTTGTCTAGTTCCAGACAGATCAAAGCAGTCTGCTTGGGTGAACAGGAAAGTCACTAGTTGAAAAGTAAGCTAGTAAGAATTAGATAAATTTCAGACTGTGTTAGGTTTCTTTACACACTTTGGCAGCAGTTTGATGCACTCCCACAAACACAGAGCTGAATCTGAGAATGAAACCTCTCTCAGTTCACCTACTTTAAGAGTCTAATGAGCTCTGGTTATCTATCGGGCTGTGTAGTTACTAGGTAGTTGTCTGTCTGATGCTCCCTCATCCTGGTACTTGTGTCAGGATGGATGAGCAGTATGAAAGAGGACTGGACTTGTGATTCTTGATCAGAGCACTGTTTTTCTTTTCTTCTCCTCCTCCTCCTCCTCCACTTCCCCCCTTTCTCTATCTTTCTTCTTTTCTTTTAAAATGTATTCTATAGGGTCAGACTGTGCAGCTCAGGCTTGTAGTGATTCCCCTGTTTTCAGCCTCCCCAGCACTGGGATTACAGGCATGTACCACCATGCCCAGACTCAGCTGCTGGCTCAGAGCTCACCAGAGAATGGGGCCAGTGCAACTTGTAGGACCTGTTTTTTCTCTTTCTTTCTTTCTTTCTTTCTTTCTTTCTTTCTTTCTTTCTTTCTTTCTTTCTTTCTTTCTTTCTTTCTTTCTTGAATTTTTTTTCCCCAGAACTGGGGATTGAACTCAGGCCCTTACACTTGCCAGGGAAGCACTTATTCCACTGAGCCATCTCCTCACCCCCTGTTTTTTCTTAAATGAAAATAAACACCAAAATTTTAGGGTGAAGACTGGCTGCACCTTATTATGTGGAACTCTTCCTAGAACTGTTACCTTTTCTGCTTTGTTATGGTTTGTGTCTGGTTGTCCCCCCAGAGGCTCATACAGTTATGGGGTGGCTTCTAGAGTTTGTGATTAATTCATGATCCAGTGCTGGGATTATGGGTGTCAGTGCTCCTGGGATTATGAGTACTACACATGGCCTGGGACAGATAGCCTGAATGCAACATAAGGGAGACAGACTTTCTGTTGCTATTGCTGCCGCTACTCCTCCCTTTTGCTTTTGCTCTGTTATGGTCTTTTGCCACCAAGAACTGCTGCCCTCTGCCTCGGAGCCAGCCAAGTGGAGGACCTTGTTGTGATGGCTTTTCTAATGAGAATCTTTGGTCCTCATCTTGAGCATTGCTTCCTGGCTCTGGAAGGGAAGATGATGCACCGCTCAGCCTTGTGGAGAAGCTTATTGTCTTGGCTTTTCTGATGGGAACTCGGCTTTCCTCATTGCTGGAGGAGCTTGGGACCTCACTGTTACTGAGGATGGCTGTGGTGCTTTTGGGGGAGCTCTGGTGCTTACCTTGAGCACTGCTTCCTGGCTTCAGCTCAGATCCCTCAGCTTTCCAGCTGCACAGACCTCCCAGCTTCCACCAGTGACCTTTGGGCCTTCCCAGCACAGATCCATGAAGCAGGCCTGCGTGAGACTTTATTGTGGGCTCTAGGCCTCCACTTGGACTTGGGGGAGGCATTGTTACGGACTCTCAGTTTCCAGCTGGCTTCATGCAAGATACTAGGATTTAAGCCCTCAGCTGAAGTCTTTAGTGCTTATGTGTGTGGACTGAATTTCTGCACTTCTTGCATATGACTCTTGGGTGATTCATTATAAAATACCATTATAAAATGTGTTCTGTTTTATATTCTTCCCCTTGCAAAAACCCCAAACCACAATATTCTTCTTTTAATTTTCTTCGGCAAAGCCACAAAAGTTGAGATTGCTATGATTCTGGCAAATGGTTTAGGATGTTGGGATGTATCCAAATGAAGACAGTCTGGCTTAAGCTCATGTTTGAAATCAGTGTTTTCTCCTCAATCAGAGAATTAAAACAAAAAAATGGAAACACTTCAATTATTTTTTAATGACAGAAACTTAAAGTTCACCTTTTACATACTCAAGATAATTCCTACATGCAGAATGAGAGCACTGCTATGTCCTTTCACTCTGATTTAAATTTCAGGCAAATGTGGATGAAAAATGGAGTTGCTTGGAAAACTAGTCATTCAATTCTGGTCTGAACGTCAGCTGAAGCACAGGTTTGGCTGGAGGGTGATGACATTACCAGGTGCAGTGTCTACCTTTTCATTAGGATTCCAGCAGAGCTCCGCTGCATGCTAAGATCTCCAAGGACTGTAGGGTCTCCATCTCATGGCAAGGCAGGTCACTTCCCATGGGCTCGTGAATGCATGTATACTCGATGGGAGGTGGCGGTGGCTTGAAAGGTGGGGGTCTTTCCATGCTAGAAAGAAAATAATGCTTTTTCAATGCTAAGAATGTGAGATGGAATTTTGTAAAATTAAAAGACAGGTTGATGAAAAAAGATGCACTTTTTCTCACCGGCATTGGGGTTGAGCCCAAGGCTTTAGCAAAACTGCCAGTTGCCCAGGATGAGCTACAACTCATGACACTCCTGCTCAGCCTCCCAGAATGCAGGGATAACAGGCATGGGTCACCAAGCCAAACAAGATATACCTTCTTCCTTTCCTCAGAAGCTAAGAAATTTTGTGGGCTTCCTTCTGTCCTTGTTAGTCCTATCAGCCATTTGAACACTACAACCACGGTATAGAATTTTATATTTTGCCAAATAACTCTAGCTTAATATCACTTATTATGTATCTAAGAATTTGATATTATTGTTGTCATTCTACAGATAAAACTGAGGCTCAGAGGTCTTAGGAAATTTACTCAAGAGAGTCAGATGATCAATCACAGTCTTTTAACCAGAAGCTATCTATCCTCTGCATGACAACTGCCTCCTAATCAATAAATAAAGTTTTTCTCTTATGTGACTTGAAACAATCCTCCAAAGACAAAAGTCTTAAAAGTCAGAGACTTAAGACTGAAATACCTCAACGAGTCCCTCTGGCACCCTACTCTCAGGTTATGCTCAGGCATTCATATGTCTGTGGACTTGGCAGAGGTTGTAAGTGGAGCTCTTCTGGATCTGAGTTCATTGGTATTGGCTGGGTAGGGTCAGAATCTCTCTCATGTCATGAATGTTCTGCAGGTTGCCCCTGTACCAGGTGCCATTTAGCACCATTCCTTTCTGCCTGACCTGCATCAGTCATCCAGGTTAGTGTAAGATTTAGCTGTGCAAATGCTCCAGCTATTTTGATAGCAGACAATAGAGCTATATATATTTCAGCACGTTTACTGGCTCAGTCCATGCTGCCCTAGTGATCAACAGCATCTTAGAGAGACAGAGAAGGCCATAAAAGAAGGTCGAAATCTATGTATTATAGACATTTAAATAGATAATAAAAAAGTTAATTCATATTTTCAAAATTCTGTTTTCTGTGTAATTTAAAAAAATCACTTAATCCTTAACTACATGTTTTTGGATGTTTTAATAGAGGCTTAAAGTATGTCAAAAGGACAATACAATTGTGTGAATCTTGTACTTCTTTCAGAGAAACAGTGAATTTCTTAACTTCGTGTCGTGACCAAAATGAAAATCTCAGCCAACTTAGAATTTTTAACTAACCATAAAACATTTGTGGACTTTCTTCTGTCTTTGTTAGTCCTACTAGCCATTTGAACACTACAGTCACAGTGTTAATATATCTATGTATCTATCTATCTCTCTATATATTTTTAATGTATTTGGTACAGGGTCTCACTATGCAGGTCGGACTTGCAGTGATCCTCCTGTTTTCAGGGTCCCCAGTGCTGAGATTATAGGCATGCCCCACCATGCCCAGACTTGGTTGCAGGCTCAGCACATCCTGGGGGCAGGGCTGGCACAGCATGTGTGATCGGGAATTGAACCCTGGTCCCTGCACTTGCCAAAGCAGGTGATTAGTCTGCTGAGGTATCTCTCTGGGCTTTAAAAAAATGATTTATTTATTTATCTATTTATTTATTTGGTACAGGGTCTCACTATGCAGCTCAGACACACAGTGATCAATTAATATTTATATAGAATTTTATGTTTTTCTAAGTAATTTTAGCTTGATATCAATTATCGTGTATCTAAGGCTTTGATATTCAGAACCTGCATGTGGTTACAGAGCCTTCAAGGATGCTTTGTGGGAAAAAGAAGAGGATGTTGTCATGGCAAGTTTGGCATCAGATAGCCATACTCAGCACAAGGAGGGTCAGCTCTGTATTTTATGGGGTCTCCTGTAACTATGGCCGAATCCAGACTCATCTAAAATAGTTGATTCAGAAAAGAGAAGCTTAACCTTAATGCCACTTCAGACTGCTAAGTGGAAAACAGTTCTGGAAAATGTTTCAATAAAACAGAAATGGGGAAACCCAAGCAACATTTCTTCCCCTTAGGGAAAAAGGAAAAGGGCAGTAACAGCCCACTCTGATAAAAAGCAGCTGGAAATCTCTTAAAATTACCTTTCTCACTCAATTTCACAGTTGAGCATCTGGGCCCAGCTGAACCTGAGCAGTTCAAAGATGCATGAAAATGGAAAAATAATGAAGATTAAAAGAAAAATCAGTTTCAGTTTTGAGGTGAAGTGAGGCTCAGTTCCCATTTCATGCCCAATGACTTGTCCCATCTGATGAGCGTTACTGTCTGAGGAAGCCAACGCAAAGAGAGGTGCTGAGGCAGGAGATGTGCATTGGTATGGATTGGGTCAGTGTTTGGAAATGGATAGCTTCTCTGAGCAATGAGCCTTTTGTGCTAATTAATACATGAGAAGAACACTATATGGTGGCAATATGTTTTTTTTTGTGGAGGAAATATTTTGTAAGGAGAAAGATCAGTTCCTACACATCTCCACGCTGTACTCACATTTCTCTTAGATACTGACACCATTTTCTCAGTCCAAGACCAAATAGTACCACACAGAAGGCGAGCAGAGCTGCTACCATTACCGGCCACGACATTCCATCTTTGGTCTTTTGGACTGCAATATCTGAAAAGGGCATATAGAGAGGTGAACTTTAGTGTCAAACTTTGGCATCTGGAAAAGAGGAACAGATTATTTCTCTAGGGTTGAGTGCATGGCTGAGTGGTTGTACATTTACTTAATTATACCCATGGCCTCAGGATTATGCCTAGAACAACACAAAGTAAAAACCAAACCAAAATATGTTCCTAATGCTCAAAGCATGCTTTCTTTCCAAAGTGTCAGGAAGGTGTTCATTGTCTATGGTCATAGTTTGAAGATGTACTTATGAATTGTTACACAAGACACAGTAACTTGATTATGTATCTTGCCAACAATTTTCTATGACTATATAAGCACATATGTATATTATGAATATATATCCCTTTTGTTACAAGTAGACATACATTACTCTGTCCTTCAACCCCCCTTTTTTGGTACCAGATGTCAAATTTATGATGTTACCTTTGCCAGGCATCTAACCCTTTTTTCTTGAAAAAAATTTAAAACCTTTCCCATACCCATGTTTAGAGATTTATTTTAATTTTTAGAGATTGGTTAATTCCCCAATTCTACTATAATTTATGTAATTGATTTCTTAATATTAGTGGTTAAATTAATGCTAAATTTTGTTATTTTTAGAAACATTGTAATGAAAATTCCTATGGATTACGGTATAGTATATATTTGGCTATTCACATTAAGCAGATCATTTACATAAAAAATTATCTATGTTGGCTTTTCTCATTGTTTTAACAAGACAGTAAACTGTTCATAGTTATATTGCTCCATTATTACTGATTTTCATGAAGAAAAGTCTCAAAAAATTAGAGGCTGAAAACTTGGATCTAAAAATACTAGTTTTTAAGTCTTTCCTGTCTTACATAGTTTGGATTTCAGCCACATATTATCATGTCAGAGTACAGTATGAATGCTGAAGGTTTTCCTTTTCATATAATGCCTATGCAAAGATTTGAGATCTTTCTATTTGAGATCTTTCACCCTACTTCAGCCCTGTCAAAGGAGACACTGAGGGTACACTGGAAGCTGAGATAGTCTATACCACATGGTGCATCTTCTATAAGGTGGCTGGATAATCCACAATGCAAACTGCTAGCGTGCTAACCACAAAAGAAGCCATACAGATTGTGAATTCAGTAAAAGGTGAAAGATTTATATGATCTGAAGAGAAACCAGAGTATAGATTGTGAATTCAGGAATTAGGGGAGTTCTGCTCAAATCAAAGTTTACTAGGCTGTACACTCATAAGATGGTGAGCTTTACCATTTGGCCTTCCATGGTTAGAGAAATCACAGTGCAAAGGGTTTTAATAAGCATTACATCAATGCCTACAAACTATATTCCAAATATAGTTGAGACCCTTACCTCAGAATGTCATAGTGGAGAAGTAGACTCCAATCTTGCTAAGCACTTCTAAGCTAAGCTAAGCTAAGCAAAGCACTTCTTCAGGGCATCAGTATTCTTAAAGACATGGGAAGCACCTTAATTTGAGGCTAAATTGTCATGATATATGCAGGATGATGCTTTAGTGATCTGAATTAATTAAGGTCATGTGGATCTCCATGTGGTGATTTCACCAATCAAGTGAAGCACCCCCACCACAGACAACTTGGAAGTGAGAGTTAGTTACACCAGTGAATTTATAGATCTGAGCTACCTTGAGATGGTTCCAACATTACTGAATCCCTTGGTCTCTTGTGATATAAAATAAAGGCATAAATTTTGCACAGAGAACATTTTATTAGTTGAATTACAGAAGTACTCTTTGTTTGAACAATTTCTTTCTTCTCTTATGCTATATTTTCATAGACTTGAAATGATTTTTGCTCTTTTTTTTTCCTCAGTGCCAGGAATTGAATCCAAGGACTCATGCATGCTAAGCAAATACTCTCCCATGGGCAGCATTCCCAGTCCTCTTGCTAGTTTTCACCTGGCTAGTTTTTTTTTTAAGATTTAATTTAAATATCTACTCTCAGAGCATTTTCTGTCTCAGTTAGAATTAGGTCTTTTTGTTAGATTGTGACATTTTAGCATAATGCTTCTGGCAAATTGTATGATTATTTATTTGCTATGCCTTATCTCTAGTAGATTACAATCTTCAGGAGCCCATTGTTATTTATGTACCCAAAAATTGGCAAAATATTCAACTTTTTTTTTTTTTTTTTTTTTTTTTTTGTGGAACCGGGGATTGAGCTCAGGCCCTTGCGCTTGTTAGGCAAGCACTTATTCTATTGAGCTATCTCCCTGACCCCTCAACAAATACTTATTGAGTAACCAAAACATAAAATTCAAAAATGTGGCAAATGACTCACCAGTGATATACACTGTATTATTTTTATTCAGTCTCATAGCAGTTGTGAGGATTTCTGAAAAGCCTCCCAATGTGCTGGTGATGATGTCACCTAGGGATATAAAAGGAAATTTATGGATTGAAGTGAGTAGCCATCTCAGTCTGATCAAGTGTATAAAGGCATGATTGAGTTTCACATACTATTGAGCAAAGCTCAATAGGTATGGCCTGACTGTCCCTAAAACATTATATGTAAAGCTTACTAAGGACCAATTTATAGCAAGGCTAGGGTCCTAGGATTTGTCTAATAGCTACCAAATGAGTGAAATTTCCTACTGGTCTAATGAAAAGAAGAAAAACTGAACATTTTCAAATAAGAAAAAAATAACTGCTAAAAATCTACATGAGAAATTTAAGTGGTATGGAAAACTGCCATAAGTGATGTCATGGAGAGAGGAAGCCCTGTCTGTGTTCTTTCAGGGTAACAAGAATTCAGCTGCTTAGAATGCTGACTTTATCCATTCTAATGTGTTTATAAGGTCAATAAAAATTCCTTACAAATCCATGCTGAATAATTATTCCATTCCCAATGGAAAAATTAAAAATTCAAAGACATTCTTCATGGTTATAGCTGGCCACAAAATGCTATTTGCAGATTTCCCTTTGAAATAAAAAAGTTTAAGGCTTTGGTTTTTCTACTTTCTTTGACTGGGAGAAATCTTGATTCTGTTTATTGTTGTTTTCATCATCAAGATGCACTTTTAAGTATCTATCTCATGTTGTTCTTTTTCAGCTCTTGTTTTTCTTCCCTTTCCAAAATAAAGTAGACCGCAACCTTCTGTGTGCCTAAATCTTCCCCATGTACTCACCATGAAGAGATGAGCCTGTACCCAAGGTAGATGAGCTGTATGATTCACTGGGTATCCATGAAACCACTAAGGGTAGAATACATTGGAAGAGTTAATCATCTAGAGGACTAGTTACCTATTTTCTCTTTTTCACCATTCTTATTAGATCTAGTTATTGGATTAATAATATCCCTTAGTTATTGTGGACTTATCAGTTCCACAATTTCACAAACAAGGCTAAACAGAAAGAGTCAAATGGAATGATTTCAGGGCTCCAGGAAGGCCAAAGCCAGATTTTCTCTGGGCTAAGATCAAGACCTTCTCTGGGTGGTCTGTATTTATTTAGTTATCAGAAGGAAGGAGGGGAGTACTCAAGAAGGGCGAAATACTCAAGGACTTCTCCAAGTAAGGTATTAAGTTTACCCACTCAGGAGTGAGATGCCTGTGGCTAGTCTTTATCTAGCTGAGGTTGGATCTAGGTATTCTTAGATGTGACCTTGTCTTATCCTTTGAGGCTTTGCAGCTTCACACACCATTACAGGTCTCAGTAGGGATTAGTGTCTCAAGAGGTCCACTTATTATGAATCTGCTGCCTATCTCCAGGCAGGTGGCCTAGACATTGGACAGACTCACAAGTAGACACAAAAAACATTGGTTAGTTTTAGTCCTACTCAGGGCTGCTTTGTAGTAGTCTTCATCATCTAATAATTATGGGAGGGAAAGTATTTTAATGAGTACTTAAAGCAATAATATTGAACTGCCCAGCAGTATACCTTAGCTCATCCTAGAAAAGTGAGAAGTTAGGGTTACTAGCAGTTCAGATGTCTCTAACCTGGGAAAGTTTTGCTCATAGTCATTACTATGGTTTGAAGTTTTCACCTTTAAAACCCAGGAGTTGCCAGCATCACAGTGTTAAGAGGTGGAACATCTATGGGGTGACTCAGACATAAGAGCTCCTCTTCTCACGGATGAGATTAAGGTCTAGATAAAAGAGGTAGAGCTCAGCCTTGCCTGTCTATCCTCGACCATGTGTGGACACAGCGAGGCTTTAACCAGATCCAGATATCTAGACTTTCAGAGCTATGAAAAAATTTTTTTCTCTTCTTTATAAATTACTTTATCTGTTAGTTTAGTTTTGTCTGCACCAATGGACTAAAATGGTCATTTGGAAATTGGAAAAAGGATCAGAAAGCAAACACTAGTCATGGAGAATTTATCCTCACTGTTCTCATTCACATCCATGAATGACCAAGAAGGAATGAGAATGAATGAAAGTGCAGGTGTGTTAGGGTGGACTACAGTCAGGAAAAGGCGCCAATGGGACTTTGAAGACCTTGGTGGATCACACGTCAGGGAACAAAGTATTTTGTGTTTGTAGCCTAGCTGACTGTAGACACATCTGTGTCAGTAGAGAGTTGTAGATTGCTTTAGTGACAGGTCGTATTAGCTCTTCAGTGAGCACCTTTAAGGCTTTCAGAAGCTAATTTTTCTCTTGAGTAGATGACAGCAAACTTGGTTAGTACACAGAGTTGCATTCATTTTGTTTATTGCCTGCTCCTTTCCTGGAAAGAAAGATCCATGTCTTCGTACCACCTGCATTTGATAGCAGGTCTCCAACATAGTGTAAAGTGAAATGCTACAGCAGTGCATGGTTGCAATCAGTAGAAATGTGTTATACTCACTTATTTAAAACAGTAGAGTGTATAAGGTTCCCAGTTAAGTGTTTATGTGTCAAGACAAAAATAATGAAGAAAATCAAAACAAATATTTATAATACTTTTAATCTACCCCACACTCTTGTTTGTAGCTAGATGTCAACAGCAGCTGCAACAGTCGACAAATGAATGATCAAAGAGGTATAAATTGATGGTTTTAGGGATTTCTCAGAAGACAATTTGTTGTCCTCTGACCATATTATGAATAGGTCAAGGAAATGTTCTTTCCTTCAGTTTAATTATCTTACCCTGCATATGTACTCTTGACTAATTTTTCTTCTAGACAGAGTACCAAGGTTTATAGATGATAATGAAATAGATACTTTATTTGATGAAATCACTACCCAGGAATTTAACTGACAAAGAGCAATAACTTATTATAAAACAATCATCATTATGCCTGAATTAAGGAAAAACAATGAAGAAGGCCATTAGTTCTGGATACAATTAAAGGGTTTTGTTAAATTTGGTATTTCCAATGTCTAACTTTCAGAGCTTGATGTCTTTTATTTAGCATCTCTTAAAAATATGTGTTTACGAAAAGATAAGGTTAAAAATGGTTGAAAAGTATAACTCCTATTAGGGATATAGGCATTTAAAACAAGATATATTTCACTTTATTATCAGTGAATCATCAAAGAGCATTTTGTAACAATTAGTAGCACATGGGTACCATTATTTTTTTCACCTAACAAAGTGGCTTTGGACAATATGGATTTTCTCTGTGCAAAACAACTAGACAAAACATGATTTCAAGTCATCATGATCAACACAATCCATTCAAATAGTAAAAATAGGAATAATTAAATCTGTGCCAATTATTTGACCATTTCATAAAAATTCTTTTTAGACTTCTACAATCTTTTCCAGCATTGAAAAATTCCTCAGTATTACATACATTATAGTTAAATACAAAACCTCCATTTGAAAAGTAGGAAGCTGTTTTTTTACTTTTGTCTTTAAGAGTTGTTGATTCATATGTGATAAAAATTTTAGAGAGGAAAAAAAAATTTTAGAGAGGATTGTGACAGTCTGAGAGGGGTGAAGAAAAAGGAGCTTACATTTGATGGATCCAACAAGTTTGAAGATACTTAAGCATTATAAAAGAGAAACTTCAAGACCAGAAACATAAGTCAGAGTTTTCCACAAGATGAATTGTTGAACAGTAATTGTATCTCATGCTCCCACAAGGAAGAGTTCTTCATGAAGAAAACTTGTTTATAGAAGCTTCTGTGAGATAAAAGTGGCTGAAGTAAGAGGGTCACAAGTCTGAGCCCATTCCGGGCAACTTAGTGAGTTGGAGTCTTTGTTTCAAAGAAAAAAAAAATTGAAAAGGGTCTGGGGATATAACTCAGCCAAAGGCACTAGGATTAATCTCTAGTACCAGAAAGAAAGGATGGAGGTGGGGGAGAAGTCACTTGTTTCCTCCAGCTATTGATTTTTCAATAAAACAATACTTTTCTGAGAGCTCATGCACGCCTATCACTTAGGTATTTAACCCTTAGGATGTACTGGCTACTCCATTTGGCATTTTTATGTCTCCTTTGGACTCTTTCAGCAGAATTGTGTTGCGGTTGTCCTTTAGTTGTCTGAGATGGTCTGTGTTCTTGAAGGAATCATCAAGTTTGTTACATATGAGTTAATCCTTCTTTAAATATTGTGAACATCCATTTTCATCAAAATCAATGAATGAACATCACGGTGACATTTGGATGGTAAATACCACCTTTACTGATAAACCAATATCACCCAAAATAGAAACACAGGGATACTGCATTGCAGGAACTTCTCAAGCAAATTGTTACATCCTTTTCTGAGCATAATATAAGCTCTGTAAAAATTGCTTTAAATTTAGTTCTTGGTAAAGCTTATCCATCAGAGAAGGCTACTTCTCATCTATGGTGAAAACAGTATCAATTTCATAGCATAGTATCTTTCCTTTAGCTGAAATAACTCTTTGACATTAATCTATGACCAGTTTATAGTTGTCAGTGACATTATGTCATGTTAGAGACTTTTTCCATTTGTAGGAAAATCTACTTTGAGTCATCAAAGTCCTTATTTCTGTGAAGTTTGACAGTTACTTTGATAAAACTACAGATGATTTCCGTTACATTCACATGATTCTGGAGGTGAACAGAACTCTTGTTGAGTCGGAGCATCTTTTTCACAAATTTGTAGACTTCTGATGAATCAGTTTTTGTCCAGTCTTTTAAAGTCATCTTGAAGTCCTTGCTTTTGTCCCAGAGCAATGACAGAGGTGGCAACAATGTCCAGATATGCAGCGCCTGCCTGCATGGCTTTCCATGATCTTGGGCTTCTGTTTTGACTTCCTCTTCAAGGAGAATATGTCCTGTGGCAGCACCACTCTTGCTGCCAGGGTGCACACACTGGGGCTAGCTACTCTGCCCATCCTTGGCATTGTCTCCCAGTGTATGGATAAGGCCCTTATATTCCTCTCAATCAAAAGATAGTGACACTCAAACCTCTGAACTATCCTTCTGAATAAGGAAATTACAAGGGTTGATATGAAATCATTGGGCTCAGCTATCAAGAAGCTGGACAGAACTATCCAGGACATAGAGTGAGAGATGGATACATTGATAAGATTTAAGAGAAAGGGCATATAAGTTTTGAAAGCATAAGGAATTCATGGTCAAAGGACATAATAAAGTCCCTCTCTGAAGTTAGTAAGGAACACTGTGAAGGGGTGTGTGTGTGTGTGTGTGTGTGTGTGTGTGTGTGTGAGATAAGTGTATCTTTGGTATTCGCATTGATGGTGAGCCTGAGCTTGCTGATTTGGGTGATGAAATGGGTTGGAAGCAGAAGGGCCAGAGGATCACAACATTCTCTTGTTGTCTGATTTAGGCATATTGACTGGTTTCAATGAAGCTTTCACATTCACTGGAGCACAGTGATGGCAAGGGAAATCAGAAAAGAAAAAAAACAACAACTAAAAAAACCCCCTAAGTTTTTCTACTTCATGACTTTGTCACCTGAGTTTTAGGGTAGAAGGATGTATAGATATTAACTATATATAATAGCATATATGTGGCATGAAGATGGTTAGATTGCATAGTCTCATTTTTAAGTAGTTAAAATATGTATTTCTGGTACAAATCATAGGGAAGTTTGAAGGTGAATTAGCATCATATTTCAAATATTCTTGAATCCTGTTCAAGTTTATAAGCAAAATGATAATAAAAGACTATATTAAAACATAATGTAGTTAAATGCAATATACTCAGACCACTGTAGTGGCATCTAAACATATATGAGCTCCATGAAATTTATGCAAGAGTAAAATATCCCACCGAGTATGTTCACATACAGCAAAGGCCCCAGAAATGCTGGAAATGCAGCCATTATCATTTTTTTTGTCTCTAAACATTTCATAAATCTGTTCAAATAAACACACTGAAAAGAAAAAATGTGCCAAAGCCCATCATGAATCTTGCCAAATGCATCATCCAGTACTGGATGCTGCATTACAGTCCAAGCTAAGAAGAAGAAACATGTTTCAGAAATGGTTTTGGAGTGAGCAATCAATTTCTACTTGTTGGATCCTAATGTGTTTTTGTGAATGATCATAAATAAAGCAACTAACTGCAGGGGATATTTTCTCCAGGTTTATAGACTGGTTAACAAGCTCTTCTTATTCTTGCATAAATAAGAAAGTGTACCTATACACTGCCAGGGAAAAGTTCTTTGTTTGGCTTCAGACTCTCTGATTTCACCCTTTCCAAAGCCATTTTTATGATAAAAATGATAAAATGATACCATGGGAAAAGAACAAGTAATGTGTAGCTCATTCCATTAGGTATCTGTGAAATGACCAAGCATGTATTGCATAAGTGATGAGGCAAGATGTTCCAGCAACATATTTTCAGCATCCCAATTTCTGGGGCAGAAAGGGCATTGGGTGACTTCAGCGCTTCACCTGATGCAGAGGACACAAGGATGCCTTCCTCCTCCTATCCCACCCGCCTCCCTGCCACATATGATATTATAATACTCATTTCAATTAGAGAATAAGTTAAAAATTTCAATTAAACAAAATACTTCTTTTCACTCTGTGTATGCCTGTGTGTTTTCTTCTGTCACTGCCCATTTGTACTCATCGCTTCAGTCAGTCAACAAATACTTACTTGTTGAGCACTGATTGCATGCTTGCCACTGTCAGAGGTGACAGGACCCTGCCCTAAGCAAGAGATAAGGAGGCTTAGGTTCCTATTGCTTTGTGCCTTACATTCTAGCATAACTTCAATAGGAACTGAACACATTTTTAAAATATCAGACATTGGAATTATGCTGAAAAGTAAAATAAGGGCTAATTGGCCATAGCTTAAATCTAATGAGGAGGTCAGCATTTTCTTATAACATTGGAGGTCAGTTAGTTAATCTGAGTTGTTGACTTGGCTGCATTCCGAGTCTCCTGGAGAATGTGTGGACCTGGGCACTAGGCTCCCCACAGGCTGAATGTGCTGATGCTCACATCTGAATGGATGGTTAGGGCGTGGGACCCAGCTAACAAGGCAGGTCACTGCTGTGTGCCTGTGGAAGGTGTACTTCTCCCGACACTCTTCCCCTGGGCTCTGCTTCCTCCCTGCACCACCATGCTCTTCACCCATCATGAGGAGCCAGCCAGCCAAAGACTGAGACATTTGAATCCATGGAGCAAGTCAAATCTCTTCTTCAAATTGTAGGTTTCATATTTTGTAGCTAGATAATACAGTTCTTTTTTAAAAATTTTTTTAAAAATTTACTTATTTGTGTGTGTGTGTGTGTGTGTGTGTGTGTGTGTGTGTGTGTGTGTAGCCAGCTCAGCCCACCAGGGGGCAGGGCTGGCTGGCATGTGGTGCTGGGGGAATGAACCGCTGTCCCTGTGCTTTGCCAAGCTTGTTCCAAGTAGGTGCTTTAGACCACTGAGCCATCTCACCAGCCCGATAATACAGTTCTTGAATAAACTTTTATTTATCCCAATTGCTACATAATTCCTATGTGACAATCAACTCATACTAGTTTCTTTGTTAATTCATCTACTGTTACTACTGAGCATTAGCTGGGTCCCTAACTGTTTTAGCAACTGAGCCTATAGGTTAAAAAAGAAAAGCTCATGAAAATTCCATGCGCTATACAGGCTCAAGGATAAAGGATGACAAAACTAATGCAAGTAGAGTTTTAGCATAGTTTATTACAAACAACTCAATTTTATCTTAATACTGTATAGCATAAGTGCAAGTCACTTAAAAAGTATGTACTTCCCTCAGCGTCAGTATTTTCATAGTTAATTATCTGATTGGTACTATTTTTTAAAAAATGTATTTAGGACAAGGTCTATAGGGCCTACAGCGTCTCACTACATAGATTGGGCTCTTAGTGATTCTCCTCTTTTCAGCCTCCCAAGCACTGAGATTACAGGTGTGCCACCATGCCCAGTCTCAGTCACCAGTTCAGTGTGCCCTGGGGTTTTGAGGATCGAACCCGGCCTCTGTGCTCAGATTAAGCAGGTGCTTTAGTCTGCTGAGGTATCTGGCCAGCCCTGATACAAATTTTATAGTTCATACTTTAAAACATTTTTTTCTTCTCCTTTCTAATTTCTTATAACTTTTAAAACCAGTTTTTCATGTTTATATCTGGTAATCTAAACAACTAATTTAAAGATGATATTATTGAATGCAATAATCATTGTGGAATTTCTGTTATTTTGTTTAGTGAAATTCTGCTCATACTTTTGTCCATATCATAATTTGGCTAGTTTAGAAAAAAATGGCTGTCATTTTACATGGATTTATAATTTTCATTGAGTTATTATATTAGCCCATTAAACATCACGTTATTATCAGTTATATGTTTCCTTCATAATCCCTTTTTCTAGTTAAACATACACAAATTTGGGGCCACTATAAGTAACACTATCCATGTCTTTATCCTGTTCCATCTTTTGTATCTCTATCCTGAATGTTGTTCTTCATTTATTTACATAGCTTAAAAATTTTGTTGGTTATATGATATTAAGGTATACTCACTTTTATTTTATTTAAAAATGGAAATCATAGTTGTCATCTAGTATTTACTTTCTTGGTTCAATAAAATGTCATTAAGATTCATTTATGCTGTGAATGGCTGCCATTTGGTCTTTTTTTTTTTTCTGGAACCGGGGATTGAACTCAGGCCCTTGCGCTTTCGAGGGAAGCACTTATTCCACTGAGCCATCTCCCTGGCTATTCAGTCATTTTTCATTCCTCTATAAAATTTTATCATATGCACATACTGTAACTTATTTACTTATTCTCCTGAATCTAGGCATTTAGATTATTTGTAATTTTGCTACGTTAACATTGTCGTCTGATATTTTTGTTCAATCCTCTGTATATGCATGTATTCACATGTTCTGTATCCATATACCACTGGGGAAGGAAGTGTGCACATAGGAATAGAATTGCTACATTATAGGGTATACACATGTTCAACTTTAAAACATAATGCCAACCAATTTGTCATCCCACCAGGAACCTATAAGAAATTACATTAATAATACATGTGGCAGTAGCAGACTTCTTAATTTTTTTTGCCAATTTGTTATGTGCTAAGTAGTTTCTACATGCAAGTCTTTATTTACATTTATTGCTTACTAGAGAGGTATATGTTTTTTAGATGTTTCTAGACACTTTTATTTGTGATACATCTTTTGGCATTCCTATTGCTTTTTATCAACTTTGGTTATTGATTTATATATCTTGAAATGAACTGTTTGATCATTTTTCAATTATATGTGTGCCAACTATGTTTTCCATATTATAACTTGCTTTTTTAGAAATTTAATTAATTAATTTTTTATTTTATTGAGAAACAAATATCAATGAGACAGTTTCAAAACTGATTAATAAGACAGTAGCAATAATTAATACATTGTACATTGTTATCTTCTTAGTGGTTATCCATAGTACAAGATGCAGACAGAATATCATGTCCAAACACTATCAGTACAAATCTTCCTTCTCATTGAATTAAGCAAAAGTAGCTGTATATCTATCCTAACTATTCTGCATATACAGATACAAAATGGTCTTTCATTTTGCCTTTTTTTGTTTAGTCCTGTCAGAAATGGGTATTCCATTGGCATCTAAATACTATAGGTGGGGGCCTGCCCTTAGCTCACTTCTTTAAGTGGCTGCTTCAACAAAGCAGTCAGGTTCAGGTTGCTGTGGTTCAATCCCCACAACTCAAGTCAGCCAAACCTGCCCTGAAGGCATTCAGAGCAAAAAAAAAAGAAAAATCCTAATTAGGGGCCAGGGAGATGGCTCAGTAGAGTAAGTGCTTCGCTATTAAGCACAAGGGCCTGAGTTCGAACCCCGGTTCCGCCAAAAAAACAAAAAACAAAAAATAAAACTAAATACTATAGGTGAATGAATTCAGCAAAACAATCCAACACAGTCCATCAGTCCACAATAGTAGTGGGCTATCCACAGAAGTCGTTGATTTGAGCCTTTCACAGCTCAGTATATTAATATGACTTGACTTTACATACCTTGTTTTTATACTTTTCTGCTGGATGGTTAAGACCAAGATAAAGCAAGACCTATGTATCAAGAAATGCAACTTTTGTATCTGATAAGGTCAGTCAAATAATGGCAGGATTTATCCTGTAACCCTGTACTGCACTTTGTAGATCCTTTGTCAGTGTCAGCAATGTGGATAACTTACGGCCATTTTTTGCCCAATTTTCTCTCTGTTAAAGCCTGAGAGAATGTTTTGTCTCTAGGTGACTTTTCTTAGGCACACTCTATGTCATTGATTACATTCCTCTGTGGCCCCATAATCTTCTTGATCAGAAAATTTGGGGCACAACTGAGTTACATGATGTTATAGTGTAGGATCTCCTATGTCCTGAGTCTTCACTGACCTTGAAGGGCTATGGACAAAATGTTGGCTGTCCTTGCAGCCCTTCTATCTCTCTGATTTTTGTTCTGTAAACTTAGGTTGTTAACCCTCCAGAAGAGAAGCTTATTATTACCCTATATATTATGCAGTTGGGTTTAACTTCACTATCTGTCTGAGTATCAAACATCTTGCACATAACATGGAACAAGTATTTTCCATCAAGTATTCATATGTTAAACATCAAGTCCCTACAGAGTATGAAGACAAAAATTTAAAGAATGAAAAATATTTAAAGAATATGAATAAACAATTACATATTTTATGCAGAAATTTAGAAATCTAACCATATACAGCATTGTAGCAGGACAGTCCTGTGACTTTTTTTTCTTGTGTCTTTTTTTCATTTATTGTCCATTAAAAAAAAACTTACTTGTGAGACTGTATGGTAATAATTGGTATGTCATGGCAAAAAGTACGTATTTAGAAGACCAGAATGACAGGCATTCCATGCATGACCCTTCTATCACACAACGGTATCTTCAGTGCATTTGCTTGGTTGACAGCTTAGACAGGGTGACAATCCTTCCAATTAACTACTAGTTTCAAAAACCTGCTGATGTTTCGCAGGATCATTGCCTTGCCCATCTTGTGCATATAAAAGTATAGCTTTGTCCCTGTCCTGTTTCCCAGCTTTCTTCCTTGCTCTCTCCTCATTGGCCAATCCTCAAATTCTTGCTTTTCTTCTAATGGTATTATACTTTCCTATTTGTATTTCTTCTTTTGAGTTCTTACACTAGGGAGAATATACAATATTTATACATGTGGGGCTGATTTATTTCACTTATGAGTATACTCTCAAGTGGCATCCACTTAAATATAAAGGCTTCAAGTTTATCATTCTTTATAGCTGAGTAATACTCCATTGTGTAAAAATACCACATCTTTTTCAACCATTCCTCAGGTGATGGGCATCTTGGTTGTTTCCAAGATCTGGCTATCACAAATTG
>NW_004524583.1:1631236-1653537 GCF_000260255.1 Octodon degus
AGATTCTATTTCTTTCCTAAATTGTTTATTCAGGGGTACTATCATTTTTATATCCTCCTCCATTTCTTTTATCAATGTATTCTTTAGAAGCACTTAGTGCTTCTTTGATTATAGTTACCACTACATTTTTTAGTTCCGAAATTATTTCTGATCTGATTTCTTCTATACCTTTCTACAGTTGATTTTTTATAACTTGCTTTTAAAACCTTAAGACAACATCTGCAACTCTCAGGACCCCCAGATCCAGCTCAGCCCAGGCCCAGTGAGCGTGTGGGAGAGCTTATGGCTTCCCTGTGCCCGCAGGGCCCCTCCAGACCAAAACTCAGGCACTTGCATGAGTGAGACCATCTACCGCACCATCTGGACCCATGCAATCCTCCGGAGCCCCCATACCAAGCCTGCAGAGTGAGTGAGAACTTCTGCAACTCTGCAGGGACCCCTCGATCCAGCGCAAGCCCAGACCCAGCTAGTGTGTGGGAGAGCTTCTGTGCTCCCTTGTGCTCCCTGGGACAGGGAAGCAACAGAGGGGCACCACAGGTTCACTGTTTTGCCAGAGGGGCACAACAGGTTCACTTCCAAGGGCTGCAGCAGGAAGGAGCTGAACACAACAGATAGAGCCAGGCCAGGCATAACTGGATAAACTCAAACTTAATTAGATCTGCACCCAAATTTTAGTAGGTGCTAAGGTTATAACTGCACCAAAGCTCTACACCAAAGGTCAGAAGTCAGTGCTATACAAAATGATAAAGACAAGGAGCAAAATACAATCTCAGGCCTCAATCCCACCCATAACAAGTGCAGAGGACATTAGCTCAGCTGAAATGAATGAATTAACATCGTTGGAAGTAAAGAAAAAACAGCAGAAAGTTATAGTGGAACACAGAGCAGAATTAATTCCTGAAATGAAGAAAAAGAAATCTCTGAATTCATAGAATCTGAAACAAAGAATCTAATACAGAAATATATGAAGGAAACCCAATGCCCACCCAGAACAAGTGCAGAAGATACTAGCTCAGCTGAAATGTATGAATTAATAGCATCACAAATAAAGAAACAACAGCAGAAAGGTACAGAGGAACTCAGAGCAGAATTAATTTCTGAAATAAAAAAAGAAAACTTTGAATTCATACCATCTGAAGTAAAGAATCAAATACAGAAACATATGGAGGAAACCCAATCTGAAAAAAACTCTGCAGTAAAAGAATTAATAACTGCTTCTAAGGAAGACAT
Organism: Octodon degus; assembly: GCF_000260255.1. Classification (NCBI taxonomy): domain Eukaryota; kingdom Metazoa; phylum Chordata; class Mammalia; order Rodentia; family Octodontidae; genus Octodon; species Octodon degus. The sequence continues at coordinate 1,632,467 of NW_004524583.1, forward strand.
AGATAAAAAGAAATAGAGGAGATTAGAAATATGACAGATTCCTTGAATGAGCAATATAGGAAAGAAATAGATAGCTTGAAGCAGAGTCAAAGAGATATAGAGGAACTAAAAATCTCAATCACAAGCCTGCAAAAACTGTTTGAGTGAAAGTAAAGGCAGAGTTTCAGATCTTGAAGAAGCTGGTGCAGCTAGTGAAAAGGTAAGAAAGGATCTCTTAAAAACAACTAGGATACAGGAAAAAAAATACATCACCTGCAAGATGATGCAAAGTTGAACAATGTGAGACTGATAGGCATCAATGAGAAAGATGGAGTCAACACAAATGATATTAAAAAAATATGGGCAGAAGGAATAGTAGAAGTAAAAAAAGAAGAAGTAACAGCAGAAGTAATAGCAGAAATTGTTTCCTCATATTTGGGAAGTTATCTTCCCAAATATGAGGAAACAATCTGACATTCAGGTAACCAAAGCATACAGAAGGCCAAATAACTTCAACCCAATTAAAAACACACCGAGACATATAATAGTTAAGATCCCAGAAATCCAGCACAAGAATAATATACTGAAAGCCGCTAGAGAAAAGAAGCAGATCACATTCAAATGAAAACTCATAAGAATTATGGCCGACTTCTCTTCACAAACCATGAAGGCAAGAAGGGCATGGTGCAGAGTAATTCAAGTCCTCTATGAAAACAAATTTCAACCCAGACTTACTATATCCTGCAAAACTCTCTTTCAAGTTTGATGGAGAAGTGAAGTACTTTCATGACAAAGAACAACTAAGAATTTCATGATGACAAAGCCAACCCTACACAGACTACTGAAAGATGTTCTAGAGAGGGACCAAAATGATCAGAACTCCATGAACAAGAACAGAAGGAACCCACTAAATAAGGCAGACAATTAAGCACAGGACAAAAAGGAGTAAAGGACAACAGGTAAATAACATGTCAAACATACGTAAACACATCTCAATTATAACCATCAATGTAAATGGACTCAGTTCACCAGTTTAGAGAAATAGACTGGCACAGTGGATTAGGAAACAAAATCCAACAATACGGATACAAGAAAAACAATTAACTCAAAACGACATTCATAGGCTGAAAGTCAAAGGATGGTGAGCAATACTACATGCCCCTGCACATCAGAAAAAAGCAGGGTTAGCAATTCTGTTTTCAGACAGTCTCAACTCCAAACCAAGAATGATCAAACGAAATAAAGAAGGCCATTATATACTCATGACAGAAAAATCCAAGAGGATGGGTTAACACTCATAAATATCTATGCACCAAACATGGGAGCACGCAACTATATAAGACAAATCTTAATGGACATGAAAAATCAAATATGCAAGACCACAACCATAACAGGAGACCTTAACACCCCCCTATCTCAAAAAGATATGTCAATCAGACAAAAAATTAGCAAAAGAAGTAGCAGAACTGAACCAGAGCTTAAAACAAATGGACCTGGTGGACATATACAGAGGGTTCCACCCAAATACAGCTGAATACACATATTTGTCAGCTGCACATGGGTCATTTTCTAAAATAGACCACATACTAGTCCATGGGTCATGCTTAAGTATATGCAAGGAAACAAAAATTATCCCATGCATATTATCTGACCACAGTGCAATGAAACTGGAAATAAATGACAAAAGAAACCAGAAAAACACCCTAAATACATAGAAATTAAACAACACTGCACTCAGCAATCAATGAGTCACAGATTAAATTAAACAATATCTACAATTCAATGAAAATTCAACCACAACTCATCGGAATTTATGGGATATGATGAAAGCAGTTCTCAGAGGGAAATTCATAGCTGTGAACTCACACATTAGGAAAACCGAACAGGAACAAATAAATACCCTATTGCTGCACCTCTGACATCTAGAAAAGGAAGAGCAAACCAAACCCAGAGCTCAAAGAGGAGAACAAATTATAAAGGTTAAAGCAGAAATTAATTCAATTGAGATGAAGAAAACAGTTCAAAGAATTAGCGAAACAAAAAGCTGGTTCTTTGAAAGATTAAATAAAATCGATAAGCCCCTAGCTAACCTCATCAAAAAGAGGAAAGAAAAAAATTCATATACAAGCGATAAGGAATGCAAGGGTATAATCACCACAGAATCAGTAGAAATTCAGAAGATTATCAATAGCTACCTTGAGAATCTTTACACTCACAGAATAGAAGACACAGAAGAAATGAACAGATTCCTAGAAAGGTACAAATTACCAAAACTGAATCAAGAAGATATAACAACTCTTAATAACCCAATGACAGCCAATGAAATACGAAATGTAATAAAAAGCCTGATGACAAAGAAAAGTCCAGGTCCTGATGGATTCACTGCTGAATTCTACAGGAAACTTATAGAAGATATAATTCCTACACTTCTCAAACTCTTCAATGAAATTGAAAAGGAAGCAATCCTCCCAACATCATTCCTGAAGGCAAGTACTATACTGATTCCAAAACCAGGGAAATACACAACTAAAAAAGAGAACTACAGGCCAATCTCCCTCATGGACATAGATGCAAAAATCCTCAATAAAATCCTAGCAAATAGAATACAGCAAATCATCAAGAAGATCATACATCATGACCAGGTCGGATTCATCCCAGGGATGGAACGATTGTTCAATATTCAAAATCTATAAATGTAATACACTATATTAATAGAGCGAAATCTAAAAACCACATGATCATCTCAATTGATGCAGAAAAAGATTTTGACAAAGTCCAGCACTCATTCATGTTTAACGTCCTACAGAAAATTGGAATAGAAGGCCTCTACTTCAATTTGCTAAAAGCCATCTATGGCAATCCAGTGGCTAATATAATTCTAAATGGAGAAAAACTGAAATCTTTTACTCTCAGATCTGGTACAAGACAAGGATGTCCTCTATCACCCCTACTATTCAATATAGTTTTGGAATCAATAGCTACAGCCATTAGACAAGAGAGAGAAATAATAGGAATAAGGATAGATAAAGAAGAAGTTAAATTATCATTATTTGCAGATGTCTTGAAAATTGAGTTGGAAGACCTAAAAATCTCCACCAAGAATTTACTAAAATTGATACACAAATTCAGTAGCGTAGCAGGATACAAAGTTAATACTCAAAAGTCAATAGCATTCCTCTACACAGATAACAAACACACTGAAAAGGAAATTAGAGAAACAATACCTTTTACCATGGAAAAATAAATACCTTGGAATTCATTTAACAAAAGAAGTCAAAGATCTTTTCACGGAAAATTACAGTACTCTGAAAAAAGAGTTCATAGAGGATTTCAGAAAAGTGGAAAGATATTCCCTGCTCTTGGATAGGAAGAACCAACATCGTGAATATGGCCATATTCCCAAAATTTAATGCAATCCCTATCAAACTACCACCAACATACCTCACAGACCTAGAGAAATCGTTCCTAAAATTTATTTGGAACCAGAAAAGACCTAGAATAGCAAAGGCAGGCCTGGGCAACAAAAACAAGACAGGAGGAATTACAATTTCTGACTTGAAATTATTCTATAAAGCTATTGTGATAAAATCAACATGGTATTGGCAATGAAATAGACCTGAGGATCAATGGAATAGATTAGAAGATGTAGAGGCCTCTACAAACACACTCAGCCACCTTATCTTCAACAAAAGGGCCAAACACACTTACTGAAAGAAAGACAGCCTTAGGGGGCTTGCCCCTTAGCTCAGTTCTTTTTTTTTCTATGTATTCTACTTTTTTTTCAAAATTTTATTGATAAACAGATAGCAATGAGACAGTTTCAAATCAAATCAGAAGTACAGATTCAAGAAATAACACACTGCATATATTCTTCTTAGTGGTTAATTGCTGTACAAGATGCGGACTTGAGATCCTATTTACAAACACCATTAGAACAAATCAATCTATTCATTAAGAGAATGCAACTATATATCTATCCTAACCACTTTGAATACACAGATACAAAATGGACATTCATCTGTATACCCCATGTTTTCTAAGTTCCGTTACCCTTTTTTTGTTAAGTTCCGTTATTTGAATATTATAGGTGTGTAAACTCAGCAAAATATTCTAAAAGAGTCCAGTACCCCATAATAGCATTGGGTCTTCTGTTCAACTGGCAATGTTAGAAATTATTGACCTGAGTCCCCCACAGCTCAACATAAGAGCATGGCTTTACTTCCTATATTTCATCTTCATCTTAGCTCAGTTCTTTAAGTGGCTGCTTCTACAAAGCAGTCAGGCTCAGGTTGCTGTGGTTCGATCCCCACAACTCAAGCCAGCCAAACCTGCCCTGAAGGCATTCGGAGAAAAAAGAAAGAAAGAAAGAAGAAAGAAAGAGAGAGAGATAGCCTCTTTAACAAGTGGTGCTGGAAAAACTGGCTCTCTATATGCCGAAAACTAAAACTTGATGCAGGTCTATCACCATGCACTAAGCTAATATCAAAATGGATTAAAGATCAAAACATTAAAAAAGAAACACTAAATCTCCTGGAAGAGAAAGTAGGAGGAACTCTTGAAGACACAAGGGTAGGCAAAGAGTTCATGAACAAAAATCAAATCGCACGGTTAACACTTGAAAGAACTGACAACTGGGACAAACTCTTATTGAGAAGTTTTTGCATATCAAAAGAAATTACCAACAAAGTGAAAAGACAACCCACAATTTTCAAAAAAAAAATCTTAACTAATAAGCACTCAGACAAAGGTCTGCTCTCTAGAATTTATGAAGAACTAAAATACATTAGGGCCCCTAAATTTAAAGACCCCATTCAGAAATGCACATCTGAGATGAACACACACTTCTCAGAGGACGAAATTAAAGAAGTGAATAAACATATGAAAAAATGCTACACATCACTAGCCATCCATGAAATGCAAATTAAAACAATACTGAGATACCATCTCATCCTAGAAAGAATGGCAATCATAAACAAATCAACCAACAACAAATGTTGGAGAGGCTGTGGGGAAAAGGGAACCGTTCTCCACTGCTGGTGGGAATGTAGACTGGTGCAACCATTATGGAAATCAGTGTGGAAACTCCTTAAGAAACTAGGACTGGAAATCCCATTTAAGCCAGCTATCCCCCTACTGGGAATTTTCCTGGAGGAACAGAAAACATCATATCATTGTGATATATGTGTACTTACGTTTTTAGCAGCACAATTTGTGATAGCCGAATCTTGGAAACAACCAAGAAGCACGTCACCTGAGGAATGGTTGAAAATGATGTAGTATTTTTATACAATGGAGTATTACTCAGCTATAAAGAATGATAAACTTGAAGCATTTATATTTAAGTAGATACCACTTGAAGATATACTCATAAGTGAAATAAACCAGACACACATGTGTAAATATCATATAGTCTCCCTAGTATAAGAAATCAAAAGAAGAAATACAAATAGAAGGGTATAACACAACTAAAAGGAAAGCGAGTACTTGAGGACTGGACAATGAGGAGAGGGTAAGGAGAAAAGCTGGGAAACAGGACAGGGACAAAGCCATACACTTGTATGCACAAGATGGGCAAGACAATGATCCTGAGAAACATCAGCAGGTTTTTGAAACTAGCAGTCAGTTGGTAGGATTCTTAACCTCACTAACTATATATACTGATACCTGTGAACCAAGCAACTGCACTGAAGATAGCAATGTGTAATAGAAGGGTCCCTCTTGGAATGTCTGTCATTTTGTTCTTCTAAATACATACTTCTTGTCATGACATTCAACTATTACTATACTGTCTCACAAGTAGAAGGTTTTGTTTTTTGTTTTTCTTTTTTTAAATGAGTAAAAAAAAAAAGGCACACAAGAAAGAAAAAAAAAAGTCACAAGACTGTCCTGCTATAATGCTGTATATGGTTAGATTTCTAAATTTCTGTGTAAAAATATGTGTTTTTTCCTATTTTTAAATTTTTTTTCCTCAAATTCTGTAAGGACTTAAATTTTAACACATCAATACTTGACAGAAGATACCTGTTTCACGTGGTTAATTGCTGTACAAGATTAAGATGTTGGATAATTTACAGGGATAGGGTAAATCGAACTACATATGTTGCAGGGTAATAATAAGTTTCTCTTCTGGAGGGTTAACAACCTAAGTTTGCAGATCAAAAATTGGAGAAAAGGAAGGGCTGCAAAGTCAGCCAACATTTTGGATCTAGCCTTTCAAGGCTAGCAAAGACTGAGGACATAGGAGAACCTGTATTGTAACATCATGTAACTCAATTGTGCCCCAAATTTTCTGATCAAGGAGATTATGGAACCACAGAAGAATGTTATCGATGATGTATAGTGTGCTCAAGGAGAGTCACATGGAGAGAAAACTTTCCTTCAGGCTTTCACAGAGAGCAAATTTGTCAAGCAATGGCTGTGACTCATCCACATGACTCACACTGACAAAGGATCTACAAAGTGCAGTATAGGGTTACAGGATAAATCCTGAGGGGACTTGACTGACCTCATAAGATACAAAAGTTACATTTCTTGTTATATAGGTCTTGCTTTATCTTGGTCTTAACCATCCAGCAGAAAAGTATAAAAACAAGGTATATAAAGTAAAGCCATGTTAATATGCTGAGTTGTAGAAGGCTCTAGTCAACAAGTTCTGCAGACAACCCCCTACTATTGTGGACTACTGGACTGTGTTGGATTGTTTTGCTGAATTCAAGCACCTATAATATTTAGATGCCAATAGAATACCCATCTCTGACATGACTGAACTGGACAGGGGGATACAGAGGAAGGACCATTTTGTATTTGTGTATACAGAACAGTCAGGATAGATGTACAATTGCTTTTGCTTGGTTCAGTGAGAGGAAGGATTTGTAGTAGCAGTGTTTGGAAAGAATGTCCTGGCTGCTTCTTGTGCTGTGGATGACCACTGAGAAGATAACAATATGCAATGTATTAATTATTGAAAATGTCGCATTAATAATAATAATAATAATAATAATAATGATAATAAAAAACCTTAAGACATCTTTTCACAAACCCTGACTTTTTATTTCTTATTTATTTATTTATTTGGTACAGGGTCTTGCTACACAGCTCAGACTTATAGTGATCCTCCTGTCTCAGCCTACCCAGCTCTGGGATTTCAGGCATGCACCACCATGCCAGTTTCGGTGGCTGGCATAGTGCATCAGGGGTTCTAGGGCAGGCTTGGCATGTGGTACTGAGGATCAAACCCAGGTCCTTGCACTTGCCAGACAGTTGCTCAGACTGCTGAGGTATATCACCAGGTCCAAAACAAGATTTCTTAATTCCATATGTTTCATTAACTTTTGTTTAATCTTTATTATGTCTGCTGGTTTTACAATTGGTTTGTTCTTGCTTTTTTTAGAACCTTGAAATGCATAATTCTGTTATTTATTTGGTGTAGTTTTTGGTATTATTTATTGCTGTGTTTTTCTACTGTGGACACTTACAACCAAACTGTTCTCTCAGAACTTTTGACATAGGCGAAGTGCTAGACATCAGCTTTGCCGAGTTCATATTCCCTTAAGTCCAAAAATAAATTCTAAGGAACAATGGAGGTTAAGAGCAGGAGAAATTATTTGGAAATAGGAATAGCTTCTGAGAGACAGGAAGGGTCCTGAACTGGTTGCCCCTTAATTCATTCTAATTTATCAATTTTGAATAGTTAGTGCTTTATGCCTCTTCACTAAGCCCTAGCCTAGTCCAAGAGCCAGGGAGACATTCATCTTTATTTTATTACATGTTTGAATTTTTTCTTTTGACACAAAGATCTTAAACTATGTGCAGTTTGTGTTTGCACAATGTGCACAGCAGGGGAGTATGCCCGCGTCTATTTGCTGAAGAATCCCTCCCTCCTTTTCAAAGCAATATGTCATCCTACTTTTGATATATATCTAAATTGTACTTATTTATGGGTCTCCTTTGATGTCATCATTTTTTCATGCTGCCTTCTCAATTCTTGTATTTGGGCAATGAGTTTATAGGTAAATATTGTAATAGTAACGTGTTTTAAAAAAAAGAAATAAATTACAGAAGATCATGCATTGACTAGTGATGAAAGTGTGTCATGAATTAAAGATTATGACTAGCCTAAATCTATGACCCTATCAAAGAGGTCTATCAAAGAGGTTAATTACATAAATAATGCTACAAAGAACAGCATTGTACCTATTCCTTTTCTCTATTTCCTAAGGACAAATTCTTAGCAGTCAAATGACTAAGCCAGTAGGCATAAAAGAGCTGTAAAGGTTTCCGATGTATGGTTTAAATTTTTCCAAAAGGATACACACATTTACTTTGTATCAAAGGGTCCAGAAGGTAAATTCAGAGTTTCACACTTGAGGTGCTTGGAATTCTCTTTCGCCTTTGCTACAGCTCCCCTCCTTGCCACAGCCCCACTCCAGCGATCATTGTTTAATGCCACTAGGAGGCAGTGTATTTCTTCTTCAGGCTTCCCACAGAGCTGTTGCCATTTGGATTGGAGGAAAAATACACTGTCTTGTGTCCTGGGAGATGGCTCAGTAGAATAAGCACCTCCTTGGGCAAGTGCAATGGTCTGAGTTCGATCCTTGGTTCCGCATTAAAAAAACCAAACAAACCAAAAACCATAGTCTCTGTGTGTCAGATTAGGATTGCTCTTTCTTCATTTTCATTGATAAGGTACATACCCCGGCTCCTTTTCTTTTCCCCACATGCATTCATAGCTTGCTCTGTTGGTTCACGTGTTGCCTCAACTCCCTCAATAAGACCTTGTGAACCACCCACCCTTCTCTTTGATTTTCCTAGGTTCCTTCACTACCTTGTTTCCCCTTATCACTTTGCTACTTTAATGTCCTCCAACAGAATTTGGAGCTTAGATTTATTTTGCTTCCAGATGTATTCCTAACATGTACAGGAATGCTTTAAACAAGGTAGGTTTACTGCAAATAGTAGTGATTATGACCAAGCACATGGTGGTGGTTCAATATGTGTCGAATGAGTGAAAAGCCCCATATGCTAAGGGACCCAGGCTTATACTCAACATTTTTTGTCTTCTGTTGCACTGGAGGTCCAGGAGTCACTGAAGACTTGGTTGGTCATACTGGAATTGCTGGCTGAAAGACAAAATTATGTTCAGAATCAAACTTTTAAAATAAAGCTATAACTTTGCTTTGATGCACTGAGACTTTAATGTATGTGACTTTGGGGATAACTGAAATTAAAATTGTCCTCCTCTTTGAAGAAAAATTAGCCGTTATTAAATAGAATCTCTATACTTTATGTTTAATGTCGAATTATAACTGATTTGCTCTCTCAGTTGTTTTCACCAACTCAGATCACTGAGAGTGTTGAGAAGATTACTACCAAAATCCCTGGACAAATAAAAACACACCATAGTAACAGATCATCAACCTTATTTTTAAGATTATAGGGATTGGTCTGTATAGTCACTATAGAGTAGCCCAAGACTAAACATCAACATCAAATGAAAACTATAACCTTTTACCCAAATCTCAATATCAAAGAGCCATATCTGGTGAAACTGGTACGTTGTGTCTGAAATGTGTGAGGAAAGCTTTTTTGTACTTACTCTGAGGCACGATGTGTGGCTTTGATGTAGTCACATCTATGAGGACCAATGAAGACGTAGCTGGATCTTCTATTTTGAAAGTAATATTATCAAATTATCATAGGTATTTATATCTTTATATTTAACTGTATCAGTAGACACACCAAGAGCATGAACATTAGAATGGAAAGATCTCGGAGGAAATAGTCTAATATCCTCATTTTCTAAATGATAAAACTGAACCCATGTAATGCTTTCATTCTTACCTTTTTGCCATTAACCCAGTTCTCCTAAGTACAAATGTTTAATATTTTCACTTACAAAATATATTATTTCTGTGTTTACTGTCCCTAGATCTGTTCTCATGCTGGGGAAATAGCAACAAGGTTCTTATTCTCATAGGACTTACATGAAAGTGAATTTTCAGAATAGTAGAAAATATTTTTCACATATTGTAAGGGCTGATATGTTGTGTCAACTTGAGAAGTTTAGAAGTTTAGCTAAGCGACTCAGCATGGAGCCAGAGTCCTCACTTTGTAAACATCCTAGCCTGTGTAAGAGGGGGACAGAGGGTGATGTGAGTGCTACACTTACTTATGATGTGAGGGATGAGAAGAAGCTTGTGCTGGCCCCTTGTGCTCTTGTGGCTCTTGATGCCTCTGCCTCCTAGAGCTGTTGCCACCCTGCCATGGAGCCAGTTGAGTATGGACTGAAACCTCCACAAATTGTGAGCTAAATAAACCTTTCCTCCCTTAATTGTGGCCATCAGGTATTTTGTCTCAGCAATGAGAAAAAGAACCCAGGCACACACTCAACAGGGTTTCATATTATTTCAATTGTCAGCTTGTAAGATCATCTCCATGCTTACAAACAATCATTTTTTATCCTCTTCCTGTCTTTATCCTCTCTCAGAATGAAAGACTGCCTCACATTCCCTTGAAAATTTCTCTGGAGATGAAACATGGTAGATTAGTGAGAAAGAAAAATACCTCACAACATTCTATTGAAATTATGCTTACGTCTCTTGTAAAACAAATTTTTAATATATTTCAGCGGAATGTATTTCCCCTTTGTTCCAAAACGTATTCAAGGTGGCTTACATGAGTGTGCACTATGAGAAGACAAAAAGTACTGAAAAGAAAGCAAAACTGAGGACAAAGGAAAATATAGCTAGAGAAGATGTTGAGTTACTGGAAGCCGGAATTGGCACAGTGCAGAAAATGCAAATCTTGATGTTCTCTACTCTATGTAGCTTCATTTTTTCCTGAACTTCCCAGTAGCAAATGCTAGGAAATAGAAAGTGCCTGTTATATGATTGATGGCATCAGAGGATAAAACAATTCAGTTTTCAGGAGAAACAGTTATTCTTTTCATTATAATTTAAAATAAATTTTCCTCTAGATGTTTAAAATGAAATTCACTGTGTACAATATGTACAACAGCTTTAACAATACCTTTATAATCTGATAGCTAATACCCTCATTGGCCATTTCTTTGTGTGTTTGAGATGATATTTCTTTGTCTGAGGAATAACTGGCAATTTTTTTCCCCAGTCTATATTGGTTGTTTTCTCTACTCTGTTGGTGGTTTCTCTTGCCATGCAAAAGCCTTTTAATATAATGAGATCCCAGTTGTTAATTCTTTGTAATATTTCCAGGAGATCAGGGTTTCATTCATGAAGTCTTTGCTTATACATACACAGTCAAGAGTTCTATTTATTTTCTCTTCTAGTAGATTTAGTGTTTCTGTTTTAATACATAGACTTTAAAACAATCATTTACTTATTTATTCAGTACAGGGTCTCACCATGCAGTTCAGATTTGTAGCAATCGTCCTGTCTCAGTCTCCCCAGCACCGGGATTACAGGTGTACACGACCAGGCCCAGTTTTGGGGCTGGCACAGCATGTGGTACCGGGGATCAAACTTGGGTCCTTGTACTTACCAGGAAGGTATTTAGACTGCCAAGCTATCTCTACAGCTCAGTTTTATTATTTAGATCTTTTATTAATAGGCTTATTTATCATAAAGCATTTGTCAATGGTAATTATTGTTTCAGCTTCCCAGCAACTGCAACTTTGGGGACGTTCATGCCTTAAGTAGAGAAAGTATGGGTGAAAACCTCTAAAATATGTCTGTTAAACAAATACATTGACATTGTAGATAATGTATCTATAAGTAGTAGATGATCATAATAATAATTTCTGTAATGGAGCCTACCAGTGAAATCCAGAAATATGCTTATTATACCATAGTTTCATGAAGACAGTTAAATGTAGGAAGGCACACTAGAGGCTGCTGCTGAAGATGCTATATGGGTAATTTCCAAGAGTAGCAGCCAACATCAAGATGGGAAACCAAGGGCCAGACAAATAGCTCAGTGGATTAAAATACCCACAAGCAGGCACAGGGGCTGGGAGTTTGATCCCTAGGCCTGCCATGCCAGCTCTGCCCCCAGGGTATGCTGAGATGGCAATTGAGACTGGGCATGGTGGCACACATCTATAATCCCAGCTCTTGGGAAGCTGTAAACAGATGGAACACTATAAGTCCGATCTAGTAGTGAGACCCTGAATACCCTGTAGACCCTTTCCTAAAAAATACAAAAAAAAATGGGAAAACACACTTAAAAGGCAACATATGAATGCTGATATGCATAGCTTCATTTGCTCAGCAAATACTTATTGATCACCAGTTACATCTAAAGTTGAGGATAAAGTGGAGAGTAAGAAAATCTTTACTTCTGATGTAATGAAATTTATAGGTTGGGGAAATTAAAGGTCAGTACTGCAGACTACTAGCTGATGACCAAACTTATTCTACTTGCTGACACAGACAAATGACCTCTCCTAGCCTCTCATGCAGTCAGATGTTGCCATGAGCTGAGGCCAATTCACTGGAATTCGAGTGGGAGTGAGAACTGCTAGATGTTTGGGTTCCTGAATGAATATATGGAACAGAGCACCCAGTCACTTATTTGGTCCCTCCACTAGCTCTTTCCTTAATAAATGTATACTTACGAAGAAACTGAAGGAGAAAAATGAATGAAATGAACTATCCTTGCAAATAGTAGAACCGTAACTATAATACACAGTAATAAATGCTGTGGTAGAGAAATTCAGTGCATAATGTCATCCTTAAGGAGAAACAGCCAAGATGGGTGGCTCAGGGAAGGCTTTCTGCAGGCAGTGACTTAGTCATTGCATTCAACTAATGAATAGTGAGGGGGAAGGAAGGTACAGTGGAGTGGGGAAGAAAGAAACCAGAAAGTAGTGGGAAAAAGAGTTAAAAGAGAACTGAAACCTTCATGAATGTTTGAGTCATACTGCACAAAGCTAAAGAATGGATGAGGATGAGAAGTAGGGTGCTATATTCCAAGGACCTCATGGAGGAAACAATATTTGGCTGGCTTTTACAAGATGCTGTAACCCAGAGGTGAGTAAATGGTGGTTGCCACCACATGAAAAGATATGAATGAAAAGAGTAAGCAGGTTTAAGAGCCCCTTAACATACTCAACAAGGCTAATCAAATGATAGGGTTTAGGAAAAAAGAGACAGAAACCAAAATGATCCCCAGTTTTCTGACTTGAGCAGCTTCACAGATCATGGCATCATTAATTGAGAAAATAAACAGGAAAAGTCATTTTGGAAGTTGCTAGAGAACACAAAGATGAACTAAATCCTACAAGGACAGGTTAATGTGGAGTGCATATAAACATTCAATCCCAGCAGAAGTCTGATAGCATGAATTATAATCTTAGGAATAAAATTGGGCTGCAGGTACATACTTGCAAGATATCAGCATTACATGGTAATCAAAGTAGTTGACAGTGCTAGGGAGGGGGAGTCTAGGGAGAAGAGAACTGGTTTAAGATGAAACAGTGAGGAATACTTCCATTTAAAGGACTGGCAGAAGAAAAGGCGATTGAAAAGTGGGCATTCTGAGAGGCAGGAAGGAAGCCATGGATGTGTGGTGGCAGAGAAACCAGTGACTGAGTGTTGGACTAAAAGTTAAGATAGAGATGTATGGAATGACCTGCAGGGATGAGGAATTGAAAAATACGACTGCAAGGAACAGAGAGAAACCAAGAACAGAACTCCTCAAGAACATCCTGTTTTCATGTCCTTGTTCCCAGGTGCCTAGTAGCTGCATGTCACGGGTAGCTTAAACATAAATCTTAGGCACACATGATGAAGTTTTGGTTTTTTCCCATAATTTTATTGAGAAACAAATAGCAATGAGACAGTTTCAAACCAAATTGGTAGGATAGTTTCAATAATTAACACATTGTATACATTCTTCCTAGTGGTTAATTGCAGTACAAGATGTGGACTTGCTATCCTACTTACAAAACACTATTAGAACAAATCCCTCTATTCGTTAAGAGAATGTAACTATATATCTATCCTAACCATTTGTTTTATGGTTAGTACATTGTGTATTGATATTGCCAAAGTAGTTTCTCATATTACAAGATATAGACAAGAAATAATAAGCAAATAACATAGGTACAAACCTCTTTTTTTTAAGTCAACAGAAAATGGAAGTATACTTTTTAAAGTTTCTAATACTAGGAGAAGATATCATACAAATCCTAACCATTTTGAATATACAGATACAAAATGGACATTCATATGTATCCCCTTTTCTTGTTTAGTTCCATTATTTGAATATTATAGTTGTGTGAACTCAGCAAAATATTCCAAAAAAGTGCAGTAGTCCATAATAGTATTGGGTCATCTGCTTCACTGGCAATGTCAGAAATTGTTGACCTGAGTCCTCTACAGCTCAGCATAACAGCATGGCTTTACTTCTTATACTCTGTTTTTATACTTTTCTGCTGGATGGTTAAGACCCAGGTAAAGCAGGACCTATGCAACAAGAGTTGTAGCTTTTGGGTCTGATAAGGTCAGTGAAATCCCCTCAGGATTTATCCTGAGATCCTGTACCTCAGATTGTAGAACCTTTGTCAGTGCAGCCATGTGGATGAGTCACGGCCATTGCTTGGCCAATATGCTCTCTGCGAAAGCCTGAGAGAAGGTTTTCTCTCCGTGTGACAAAGTTTTGTTCTGTTTACCAAAAGTAACCTAGAGGTTGAGACTCAATATATAAAAATAAAGACTGAAGGCAGCACAGCATCCTTTTGCTCTAGCCCTCACTGTGCTTGCATTTGGTGTCTGTGTGTCTTTGTCTGTGGCCAGCGCCCGTGAGTCTTTCCCAAAAACTGAGGGTGTCCAGATGCAGGACAAGCCAGTCTAACTGAACAAATGCTAGTGAAAACTGAATTAGTGATAGAACCTGGGATTATAGAATCAAATGTTGCCAAAGGTCTATTGGTGAATCTATATAACAGGCCATCTGCAGTTTAGTTCAAGTATGGGTAATGCAAACATAGCCTAACCTTGAATAGGTGACTGAAGCTCCTAAGTCAGTTCCAAAATTGTCTCACTTGCTTTGGTCTTTCCTCAAGGATGTTGATCTAAGGAATTTAACCCTTGTTTCCTAAAGCTGCCCCAAGTCACAAGATGGGTGGAGAGGGGAGAGAGGGAAGGGAGAGAGGATGAGTATAGGAAATAAGATGTGCTATGTACATGGGCCAACTTCCTACAAGGAATGTAAGCATTATGGATTCCAAATATGCACTAATAAACTAAAAACAATTAACAAGATTTTAAAAAGAACCTCATTCCAAAAGACTGAAAAAGGCTAATTGTCAGGGGTGAAAAGTGATAATTTGCTGATAATAGCTTTACAGTGGGGTTGTAACTTCTCACTGACAGAACTACAGCCAGTTCTCTCAGTGAATTCTCCTCTTTCCTGAATACCTCTCTGAGCCACCAGTAACAGATTATTGTTTGGTAATTATAACTTCTAGCTCATAGCCTCACGTCATTTATCAAAGTGTCAGTTGGTATAAAAGGTGCACATCTGCCTTCCTATAGAACATGCAATGTATTTGTAGATTAAACATAGTTTGTCTTGAACTGAGGATGGAGGTCACATCCCTGTAGGATCACTTTTACAGCAGAGGGCTCTGGGATTTCCCTAAAGCTCACAGTGACAACTTATCAGTCTGGATGCTAAGAGAGGTCACTCATGTTTTACTCGTATGAGAATGTTCCTGGGTTGTGCTCAAATTCTCCCTTTAGGGGAAAACTTAGGGTTAAAGTCTCTGTTTTAAGAGTAATTGTACTTAAGTATGACTGGTTTCTATAAACCTAGGCCCTAGAGATCCTAGAATGAAAGTGAATTCTACTTTTGTCATTGATATGGTTGCATATTTGTCTCTCTCTTCAAAAATTTCTTTCATGCTTCCTCTTAAAATTGTATATTGTTCTGTATTTTTAAGATATCCCATATACCTTTTGGGTCAAAAAGTAAAAATTTCATGGAAGAAAATAAAAACCTAGCTATAAGTTATCTTTGGACACTGTGAGATACTGAAACACCTGTTGTGGTCTTCCTAACAGAAAACTACATTTTTTTTTATTTCTCTCTCCTGTCTTCTCTTTCACTTTGAGAACTGAGCTTCAGAAATTAGAGACCTCACAAGTGAATGGAAAGGAGTAGTTTCAGTAGTGGTGCTATGATAAAATGGCCATGATGACAGAGAGAAACTAGAACATAAACACCAGAAAACTGTTTTTGTTTGTAGGATACACACTATTGTTCTTAGAAGTATCAGTCTAATATGTGACTTCCAGCAAGTTTTTAAAAGCTCTCTGCCCTGCCAGCAATGTATATTTTTCTGGACTAGCTCTGTGGGATTGAATTCTGGCAGAATCCCTGGAGTTCTTAACTTGATTGGAAATTTCATCATACTGAAATGAAACTTTATCTGCTGGAAGTCAGAAAGTAATATGACCTAAATTCTCACTCATGGTTTATTGAAAGTGATTGTAGGAAGAACAATCCATTAATTTGATGCCATCTAATAGGTTGCTCAGGGACCACAAGGGGGAGGGCCATGACTCAGGCAAGCACATTGCTTTGTTTTACTGTGCTTGCATCTGGTTTGACCTCTGTGTTCCTCTATTGTGTGTCTTACAGGCAAGACTGGAATGTGTTAAGCAGAGGGAACATGCCAGTCACTTGGAAATAAGGGATCAATGATACCTCTTCTCTGTCTCCAGGGAGCATGAGGTTAGTTCAGTCTTAGTGGTCTGCCGGATTTTATTTTATTTATTTGTTCTTGATCTTGATCTGAGAGTTTGCACCAACTTGCATAGGTTACTGAAAGATTGATCCCTATACTATGGGACCTTATTCATCATGCAGACATAGAAAATCAGAGTTGAAACAATTTAGGAAACCGTTTCTGGGATAAAGTTAATTCTAGTTCCTACAACCTTATACCATGGCTCAAGTTTAGGATTTCTTCACATTTCCTGACTGGCCTCTAACATTTTACACATGATTAGCTCTTGCATCTTTCACAGGTGATTTGTTCAACTAACCTTTGGGAGCCTGAACCTTCTAGGCAGTGTGCTTGGTGCTGGGAATGTTGCTTCCCCGCAGTGTAAACTCATGGAGGAGGTAGACATTGAATGGATAACCAGATAAATGCCAGTGCAGGAACACAGGAATCCCTGAGAAGTACAGGGGAGAGTGGATGCCTGAGAAGGAGATGGGAGTCTTCAGGGAGAAGGCACAGGAAGTACAAAGGCTCTGTATGTGGTCTTATGCATTATGAGCAGTAATAGTAATGTCTGACATGTGTCCATTCCAGGGCTGGACCTTTATAAGCCCCTCCTAGTGTCTGTTCTGAATGTTGAGTGTTACATTACCTATCTACAAGATCAGCTTTAGCAGGAGAAACGGATGAAAATGCACTATGCTGCGGACCACCACGCTTATTTTTCAGGGGTCTGTGTTTGGTTTAAGCTATTTATTTATTTATTTATTTATTGTGATAGGGCCTCACCAAGTAGTTCAGGTTAGCTTTTTTTAAAATTTTATTTATTGTGTGTGTGTGTGTGTGTGTGTGGTCAGCTCAGCCCACCAGGGGGCGGGGCTGGCTGGCATGTGGTGCTGGGGGATTGAACCGCGGTCCATGTGCTTTGCTAAGCTTGTTCTAAGTAGGTGCTTTAGACCACTGAGCCATCTCACCAGCCCCATCAGGTTAACTTTGAACTCACTATGTAGTGCAGGCTGGCCTTGAACAGGTAGCGAGTCTCTTGCCTGCCTCAGCCCCTAAAGGTGTGGTGATTACAGGCATGCGCCACCATACCCAGCTGGTTTAGTTTTTAAAAAGAAAGCTTTTTCAAGATCTTGACCCGAAGATTGTATACCTAGAGTATAAGCACTGTGTTCTAACCAATTGCACCACTGGAGCTCCATATTGTATAACTATAGGAGATCATGTCTATCTCTTGATACTAGGTAGAACATTTTAGAAGAAATTTATGTGCATTTTTTTAGGTACGTGTTTGAAAGATCCATATTGATCGTATTTCCCAGCATGTGAATGAGACAGCTTGCTCTGTGTCTGTTCTGTTTCAAGGCTAAGTTTATAGTGCACGGAACTGTGAAACCTCTTCAATATTTAATAGTTGATTTTATGTTATGACATTCTATGTGAGCAAAAAATACACCAAACCTGGAGTTAGAGTTCTTTGCTTTGTTTTCCAGTTGCTTATTTTTTCTTCAATGCGAATGTTTAAATTTTGCAGCTTTCCAGGCATACATCATAATGACCCGTGTCTCCAGGAAAGAAGAAAGGACTTAGAAATAAACACTACTTCACACTAGATGGCTTGTTTACATTCGTTTACAAACTGCCGTAAGATTAGATGAGGTTTGAAATCTTCCTAGCCCATTTCTATTTGAAGTCTGGAGGAAATTTCTCACTAAAATTAAAAATCACCTCTTTACATTGTCGCTGGAAATTCAATTAAGTCAGAAGACAGCTCCAGTCAGTCTGAGCTGAACGGAGGAGACAGAAACATGTTCTCTAAGAGCTAATTCTGGGTGGCTATGTGACATCTCAAACCGAGCCCGGATTCTCAGCTCCTATATCCAACCATCTTCCCAGGGACTGACGCCTGACTCTAGAGAATGGGAGGCAAGGAAATGCTAGCGATCCCAAGCTTGCTTAACTTTTTGAAACTTCTGGAATCTTTTCCAAACAGTTTAGATTTGAATGATAATTTAATATGAATCCATTATGTGCCAACTGTAGGAGATGGGTGAGGATTTTTTATGTGGACAACAAAGGATTTAATGGGAACTTTTAAACATTCTTACTCAGTAATTTTTTCCCCTTCAAATTATTATTTTTAATCTTTTATTTCTTTATTTATTTGGTGCAGGGTCTCAGTACGGAGCTCTTACTCAGTGATCGTCCTGTCTCAGCCTCCCCAGAGCTGGGATCACAGGCCTGCACCACCACACCCAGTTTCGGTGGGCAGTATAGTGAGCCCAACCTCTGGAGCTGGCATGGCAGGTGGTACAGGGAATCAAACCCAGGCCTTTGTGCTTGCCAGTCAGGTTCATCAAAGTATCTTCCCAGCCCCTCCCCCTTCAAGTTAATAAGAAATACAAATAAAGGCCTTGATTTATTTTGAGGTGAAGCTTGCTTGCTGGACTCCTCTTTTGATCCTGATACGCCTTCTCAGCCTGTACCAGTGCTCTTAGCCTTATGGACACTCACGATGTATTTGGTGCATATTACTAGGTAATGTTACTTCCATATTTTGAGCATGAGTAAATAGTATTAGATAGGTGAAATGGCTCATCCTAGGAAACAGAGCTAGTAGAAGGCAGAGACAAAAACCTACACCAAAGGCTGTCTTTTTTCATTCCTGTCTAGTAGCCTATGGACTTAATCTCACCACAGCAAACCTTTCCAGAACCAGACTGAACCATGAAACCCCCACTCTTGGTGGTGAGCATACAACAGCCCCAGAGGGAAAGCTGTTGTCACCTCTGCCTCTGCCTGTCTCCTTTCATCACTTTTCAGCTGCCTTTCATAACACTACTAGCATTCAGGTCCATTTTCCTTTTTTTTCTTCTTTTTTTGTTTCATTGTTATGTACTTTAGGGAAGGGCCTACAGGGTGTTTAGGGTCTTACTACTAGATTGACCTCATAGTGATCTGCCTGTTTTACAGTCTCCCAAGATCTGGGATAACAGGCATGTGCACCACCATGCCCAGTCTCAGTAGCCATCTCAGTGCTCCCCAGGGGTGGGGCCGGCATGGCAGGCTAGGGAATTGAACCTTGGCCCATGCATCTGCTTGCAGGCACTTTAATCAGCTGAGCTATTGGGCTAGCCATAAAATGCCTTTTTCTTGGGAGGATTTCCTCTGTTCTTCCAATACCCTTCCTTTGTTAATCTCTTTGAAATTTGTACTTCCAATATCTGTTATTCAAGGACTCTGTACCAATACTTACTGATAACCAAGTATTACTGTTGTTTTAGGTGTTGCTTATAGCAGTAGGTATATCAGAGCCACTCCCCCACCCCAGAAAAACCTTACTCTTATTCTGTTTACTGACTTGTAAATAGAGAAACCTATAAATTATAAAGCATACTAAAAGGTGCTACAGAAAAAAGTGCAGCCAGGAAAACAGCCAGGGAGTGTGCATGTGGGTGGTGGGAGAGTGACTTTAAATAGGGTGGTCTTAGAGAATCTCATTCAAAAGGTGACTTTTGAACAAAAAAATTGGAGAAGACAAAAGGAGCTATTTGGATGTGTGTATTTGGGTGAGGTGTTTTCTAGGTGTAGGAAAGCACTGAAAGCGGCAGCCACTAGGCAGGTTGGAAGAACAGTAAAGATGCCAGTCTGGCTTATGAGAACTGAGGAAGGGAAAAGCAGGGCAGCGAGGACACAGCATGTGGCCATTGGGGCTAACCTGGGAGGCATCTGTCTCTCCTGTGGCCCATTTGTTTCCTCTCTACATCAGAACATTCTTCTTGTCCTGTTTTGTGTGTCAAGACAAGGTCTTCCTGTATAGTTCAGGCTGGCCTTGAACTCACCATATAGCCCTGTTGGACTTCCACTAAGGGCGCTCCTCCTGCCTCCCCAGGGCTGGGATTATAGATATACATCACTATGCCCGATTCAGGACTTTATTCTTTTATAGGCTTAGTTTATTTATATCAGTTTCCAACTCAAGTAAGCCTGGATTGTTTGCTTTTATTCACACACACACACACACACACACACTGCATTTTGACCTTATTGTGAAGCAGGTACAATATTTGGTCTTCAGCGGCCCTCTTCCCTCTGCTTCCCCTTAGAGCAGAGGAAAAGTAATCTACCTTTAATCATTCATTGAGGAGAGCTGTCTCTTTAAAAGCTCCTTTGTCCTTTCTTCCTTGATCTGCCTCCATTTTCCTCCAGAATCTTCACCTTAGGCCAGTGTTCTTAACACTCTGTTTTAGTTTTCCTTGTTCAGACTCTTACCAAGAAGTACAGTGTTCTGAGGATCACCTCAGTGGTGGGTAAACTGTTTGGTTCATTCTCAAAGTGTTACTTTCATTTTATTTTATTTTTTAAACAATGAGAAGAATTT
>NW_004524583.1:1653637-1698719 GCF_000260255.1 Octodon degus
CTTGCCAGGGAAGCGCTTATTCCACTGAGCCATCTCCCCAGGCCCAAGGAGTTACTTTTAATTCTGTATTTTAGTGGACAGTGTAAAACAGAGTTCTCAAGTAGAATTTCTTGTACCTTCATTACAAATTGCATCTCAAATGTTAAGAACCATAGCAGAAGGCAAGATCAGCCTCATTTGAAAGCAAAGTTCCAAGTCACCTGAGAAAGATGGATGAAGTGGATTTTTTCAGCTCTGGCCCATAGTCAACTCCAGCTTATTACAATGGGAGTCAGATGGGTGAGGAATTTTGAAGAACATAATTAGATTCTTCTTACTCTTATACATCTGGCCTCCCCTTAGGGCAGAAGAAAAATAATCTATCTGCTGTTTTTTTCCTCTTCCTGTAATTAGGACAGGGTCTACAGAGTCTTCAGGGTCTCACTACATAGATTGGATTTGTACTGATTCTCCTGTTGTTAGTCTCCCAAGAGCCCAAGAGCTGGGATTACAGGCATGCACCACCATGCCCAGTCTCAATCACTGTCTCAGCGTGCCCTGGGGGCGGGGCCGGCAAGGCATGCCGGGGCCTGGCTGCTATGCTCTACCTAAAGAGGCACTTTAGTCCGCTGAGCTCTGAGGCCGGCCCTTACCTGCTGGTTTTGTACCAAATGAAGTGTGGTTTCAGGAGAAATGCTCAAAAGTCTTGGGCTCTGTGCTTTGGGGTTCTTGCAAAAGGGATTGATGTTTGAATGGCAGAGAAGAGGCTATGTTAAGAGTCAATGGATGGCTAAACCTGATAGGCATGTACTGCTGGGAAAGAGGAGCACTTTTGAAAAGCAGAAGACAAAGATGCATATTTTCTCAGATAGAATAGGATTCCATGAAGAGTCTTGCCCATGTTTATCAATAAAATTTTGAAAAAAAAAAAAAAAAAGAGTCTTGCCCAACATGAGCACCTACATGGACAAGGAATTCCAGGAAGGAGCTACAGGTAGAAGCAGGAATTCATACATTGCAGAGGGATAAGAAAAAGGCTGGAGGAGGGGGGGAGGCCTGAATCAAGAAGATGCACATGCATCTTAGGCGGCCACCAGGACAGCAAGAGATTTCTGAGAAGTGTCTCACAGTGCTTATGAAGTGAAGATGGCCATGTTTGTTCTTTTCATTCAAGGTCACCAAGTCAGATTACAGCTAGCCTGTCAAGGTTGGTATTTTGCCATTTATCTCTCCCCACTTCTCTCTCCTCCCCTGCCTCTAAAAAGGTAAACTAGCACCAAAGTGCAGGAGACGTTGGAGCTAGGCCAGGGAATCACAAAGCTGTCACCTCATCTCTTCCCCACCTTGCGCAGATGTAAAAGACACAGCAGGTCACATGGGCACCTTCAGAAGCTAAGGTAGACCCGTGCTGGGAGGTGTAACACGAACTAAGTTCTGGACTGAATTAACTTTTTCGATTAACATTTGACAGGGCTTTTAAATTATTGACCTAAGACTGTTCTTGTGTGTGAAATGAACCACATTACATTTATTATATGAAAAATCACTCAAAAAGCCAAGTAATTTGTCTGAAACTTCTTTCAGAGGCCAAGAAGAAATTATTCAATAGAGCTCACTTGAACGGGGGATAACAGACAAAAATAAAATTATGTTTTGTTACCTGATCCAGTTTATTTAAGCAGTCAATCAAATACAAAGATAAAAATGATTTGCAAGCTCAGTTCAAACGATCTTGCTAGTTATGCTCACCTAAAGCTTATGTAGAATTAAACCTGATAATTCAATTTGATCTCCAAATAGCAATATTTTATACTTGGCTTTCCACTTGACCATCTATCAGCATAGCGTAGACTTAGACTTATCTACCTTCTCTCCTTGAAAAAATGTGTAATTGCTCTCCATCCGTCCATTCAAAGCACAAAGAGGTTTAAAAATAGTGGTGATATTAACTGGAGAATTGCATTTGACAGAGCTTAGGCCATCAAACTACATCTGAGTGTATTAAAATCAGCTTCATCAATCCAGGTGGTCAAGAGGTATTAGCCATTGACCCTGCATACAGGAGCTGTGTGGTGTGAAGCCCTAATCTCAACAAAACAAAGACAATGTTCTTTCTTCGGAGGCTGACCGTGCAGGACACATGACTGCTCAATGGGAGGAGGAAAATGTATTCCCATATTACTGGCCTAAAAAGGGTTTATGGATTCCCTTGGAGGAAGATGGCAGGAAGCAAGATAGATATATGGTGTGTTTGTAGATACTCAGTAATTACTAAATAAAGTGAAAAATTGGTAATCTACCAGAAAAGGAGAAAACTGAAAAACAAACTCTCCAAGTAAACCAGTCAAGTGGACCATCATTAATTTAAGTGTAACAAAACCATGGAAAAAAATGAGACATCCTTTAAGAATCTGTGATGTGTGTTTTGGGTGAAAGATGACAAGACAGAAATAATGAGAAGAATTTCCTAGGACTCAAGAGAGATTTGGAGGTTTGTTTTGATTCTGTAGAATAGTGTCTGTAGTAAAAATCCATTATAATAGTGTTGATAGGGGAAATATAATGAGTGGAAGGGGTACTCTTTACTCTGATTTATTTGCAACTGAGGAAATGTTAGTTCTCTTGTCATAAAAGCTTCATTTCTCAAGTACTACTGGTTTAGAGAAGGGAAAGCCTATTATAGGCATAACTACCACATTTGACTTTCCACGGGAGCTATAGCAGCTTCAAACGATAAGGGATTCACTTACTGTCTGCAGACATTTGTGGAGCACCAGCCGTGTACTCTCATGGGCAGTAAGCCTCTGAGTCTGAAGTCTGCCTGGGTTCTGTGCGGGCTCTTCCACTGTCTGCATAACTCTTGGCATGTTGCTTACCCTCACTTGCCTCCAAAAAGGCTTATAAACTAGCACCAAAGTACAGGAGAGGTTGGAACTAGGCCAGGGAATCACAAAGCTGTCACCTCATCTCTTTCCTACCTTGCACAGGTATAAAAGACATAGCAGGTCATATCAGCACCTTCAGAAGCTAAGGTAGACCCGTGCTTGGAGGTGCGACAGGAACGAAGTTCTGGACTGAATTAACTTTTTCAATTAACATTTGACATCTGTTATGTAGGATTTGTATCATTACCTACCTATGTCATCATGTTTTTGGAAGGATGAAATGAGACAATACGTTTACTAGCTTAAAATAATTCCAAGCACATTAAGGTGTTTCTACAAATACTAATGTTAAATTGTTCAGCATAATAATACAGTCTTGGTTAAAGGTAAAAATTCTTAGGTAGTTACTAGCCAAAATCTGGAAGACACTTTTTTTTATGGTAGCATTCCAAAAACCTTATATTTATCGCCATATTAGACCGACAATCCTGGCACATCTTCCATGGCAGCACTCTGCATTTCTACCTGCCCACTCTATTTCAGGTTACCATCAATGTGAGTCATTTCAAATCAACATCACTCGGTCCTCTTGCTCCCGGTGCTTGCAGTTGTCACTTACCATACACATAGTTTCAATTTTCCTTTTCTCCACATGTTGAATAATCCACAGAGGCTGTCTGTTAATGTATAGATGACAGCCCAAATCTAGAGCTTATTAACTTAAGCTCACTGTCTCCTGGTTTCACCCACCTAGTCTGCTTTGCAGCCCGGTTCACAGCAACCCACTTGTGCTGTCTACACTTTTTCTCATGTCCTGCATTCATTTTGTCTTATGTCTTTTTAAAAAATGTATTTAGTACAGGGTCTACAGGGTCTTACTATGTAGATCAGACTCATAGTGAACTTCCTGTTTTCAGCCTCTCAAGTGTTGGGATTACAGGTCCATGCCACCACTCCCAGCATGGCCCAGGGGTAGGGCCATCATGGCTTGTGGTGCTGGGGATCAAACCTTGGGCCCTGTGCTCTGCCTAAGCAGGTGTTTTAATCTGCTGAGCTATCTGGCCGGCCCTTGTTTTATGCCTTTGAATACTCTCTGATTCCACTACCTTCCCCAGTGTTGTTCTTGTTGGTACTGGAGGGCTAGGGGTTGAACCCAGGACTTTGCGTATGTTAGGCAAGAACTCTCCCACTGAGCTACCCCCATCCTCTCTATTTTAACCTTTTCATACTCATTTATGTATTATAAAGTCAGAAACTATTTGACAACAACTGAGCTGCCCTAATGATGGTAACAAACAGGCATGGCATGACCAAGAAAGAAGTCAGTGTCACAAACAAATCACAAAATCTTGTCACTGCTCTCTCCTTCTAGGCTGGACCAGGATCCTGATCTACTGTTGAACTTTTGGTCTGCATCCTCCTGACATATTGACATTGAACAATATGTTTCCTAGGTTGAGTCCCCTCAGTTTATTTCTGACTTGATTGTTTGTAAATCACTAACTTGAGACATTCCCTGGAGAGCTACTTCCTTTACCATTTCCCATACTCTCATGTCTGACAAAGATCAGGTGTGTCTGCCTGGGGATTAGGCCAAGAGCTAGAATCAGATTGATCCTGGTGATTTGCTCCATGTCCATAGTAGAAAGTCCAGACTGTGAGAACCAGCTACATTATTGAAAAATGATTTTATATCAAAATCAGTGTCAACAGATCTAAGGGTAATGTGCAGATATAAAAATAGGAGGCAGAGCCCAAGGATCTGAGGCCTGGTGGACAGAGATATGTGAAGCAAGGCAAGAGTGATACAGGGCTGTAAGCTCTATGCAGTAGGGTTCCTATATGTCTTGTTCATCATTGTACCGTCAGCAGCACCATAGGAACTTTTGCAGACAATCAGTATTCACTTGTCCAATGAATGTCTTGGATGATTGCTATAATCAGGGTGATCTTTCTTTGGCTTATTGTCTTGGACAACATAGCTAGTAGACACTTGATAGCCAGTGAATTATAAGGTATAGGGCTTCCTCCTGGGGCAACAATATCTCCTGAGTTAGGCAAAGACTGCCCTTCCCTAAATTTGTCCCTAACTGTTCTGTGTGGGCCTGGCTCAGGCTGCTTATCTTGTCAGTCTCCTTTAGCAGTGCTGAGACTGCAGCTGGGACCCAGAAACACTGACTGGCTGTGGTCGAATTCAGTGAGGCTTCCCTGGGTAGTTATCATTGCTTTTTTTATTTAATGATTTTATTGAGAAACAAATATCAATGAGACAGTTTCACAACTGATTACTAGCACATTTTCAATAATTAATACATTGCATATTGTTGTCCTAGTGGTTATTCATAGTACAAGATGCAGACATGATATCCTCCCCAAATACTGTTAGTACATATCTATCTTTTCATTGAATTAAGAGAAAGTAGCTGTATATCCATCCTATTTTGTATATACATACATATATATATATTTCACTACAAAATGGTCCTTCATTTATATCCCCCTTTTGTGTTTAGTTTTGTCAGAGATGGGTATTGCATTACCATTTAAATATTGTAGGTGCTTGAAGTCAGCAAAATAGTCCAATATTGTCCAGTAGTCCATAATCATAGTGGGTTATACATAGGACTGGCAATGTCAGAAGTTGTTGACTTGAGCCTTTTACAGCTCAGCATATTAATATGGCTTTACTTTTTATACCTCATTTTTATATTTTTCTGCTGGATGGTTAATCCCAAGATAAAGTAAGACCTATATAACAAGAAATGTAACTTTTGCATCTGACAAGGGCAATCAAATCCCCTCAGTTGCCATCTTAGTGTGATCTGGGGGTGGGGCCGGCCCGGCACATCTGAGTATCTAACCCCTGCCACTGTGCTCTGCCAAAGCAGACACTTTGGTCTGCTGAGCTATCTGGCCATCCCTAAGAGCATTTTTTTTTTTTTTTTTTTTTTTTTTTTTGTACCGGGGACTGCACTCTGTACCCAGCACTTGCCAGGCAGGAGCTTATTCTACTGAGCTATCTCCCCAGCCCCCACTGTGTTTTTAAAGTGTTTGGAATGATGGGAAAAAAATGCTACCTACTGTGGTGAGAGTTACATCTAGAGTCAGAAGATTTCAGTGTGAATATTGACTCTGTCATGCACTAGGGTGAAAATACAATCTCTCATTGTCTTAGTGTCCTCATTTAGAAAATGAGAATGAATGGTTACTCAGTGTACTGTTCATAAAAAGATTAAATAACATGTGCAAACAGTTCAAGTGACATAGCTATACCTTTAGCTTATCCACAGACTCTTTAGTGTTCTCCCCTTCAAAAGGCAGAGCCCAAGTCTCCTTTTAATGTACGGTGGGCCTCATGATTTGCTTCTAAGGGACAAAATGAGGCAGAAGCGATAGTGTGCAGAGTGGGAAATTGTCATATAAAAAGGTGTCATGGCTTCCATCATAATCCCGCTGAATTATTTGGCCGCAGGGGAGCCAGTTGTCATACTGGACACAGTCCTATCAAGAGACCTGCGTGGTGAGGAAGAAAGACCTCCTGCCAGCATGCTTGAGCTCAGGAAGCACATTCGGAAGCCCCAGCCATCGGGTTGACTTCATGTCATGAAAAAACCTGAGTTCCTAAGTTACTCCTAGATTCCTGAACTCCAGATACCCTGTGTGACATATTTTATAAGTAAGTTTTGAGGTAGTTTTTCATGAAGCCGCGAACAACTAACACAATGCACACTGTAGAGATTTAAAGCATTATTACTGAAGATGCTAATATTTGCTGAATGCCATAATGCCATAATGAGCTACAATTTATTACTGATTGATGAACCGAAGAAAATAAAGAAGCAAGAAGAAGAAGGAAAAGAACAAGAGGAGGAAGAGAAGGAGGAGGAAGGAAAGAGAGGGGAAGAAAACTAGACACCACGAAGAACGATGAAACATTAGATCAAGGTGAAGGTTTTGTTGAGTGATTGCAGGCGCCTCTCATTTGCCATCTGCTTCCTTTTCTGAGTGCTATCTGCTTGTGACAGTGACTGCAGGCTATATGCCAGAAGCTGCTGGCTAGAGGGACTGTTCATTCCTACAGGCTGCTTTTTAAAATTCCATCTTCAGTTCTCATTTTCAGACAAAACTGATAGCTTTAATTATATAAGAAATGAAAGTCATGCATCTCCTCTACAAAAAATGTGAGTTTTTTTTTTTTTTTTAAAGAGAAAGTCACCCTGCTTTTGTGTTAAACACAAAGGTCATCGACATGGGAATTCGTGATTTCTTTGCCACAATGCCAATCTGAAAAACAGTGTCATTCCTTTACGGACAACTGGCAACACTGATCCGATGTCCTCCACTATTCCTTTTTTTTTTTCTGAGGGATCAAACTCAGGACCTTGCACTTGCCAGGCAGGTGTTTATGCTGACAAGCCGTCTCCCCATGTCCTCCACTATTGATGATATCACAGATGAAAGGGCTAAACTTATAGTCCTCAACAGTCAGCTTGGTAGATTAATTTGAACCCAAATAAATTTAAATGTGAAGCAATCTAACTATCTCTGACCTGCAGGATGGCATTTTGTGACCCAGATTTTCAAGCTCCCCACTGACATCATAGTTACAGCAGAGGGCTCCCAATGTATTATCCCATTTAAAATACGACCTAACTTAGTTAATAATAAATACCGAGTTTAGGTTCATCTCTAAATAGTGATCTTCTCCAAGTTTCTCTAGGCTTCAAGTGAAGGACTTCAGAAATTGCATCAAATCTTTGAGGCCATGAAAACGATATGTAATTAATTTATCCAAAATTTCATAGTGAGCTGGCTGAAGTTTTTTCTTTTTCTTTAACCTTCTGTTAGGTGAAAGGATTAATAATTTATGGAGGAAAAAGCATGTGAAAATATTCTTACTTGTAGGAGATGCGCTGTTGGCTGGAGAAGGTTGGGTGCCCAAGGTAGATTCTGTAACACTGAGAGGAGACCCTGTTGGGAGATTCACAGAGCCTGAAAGGGAAGCCAAGAGACAGGAGAAGTTAGACAGCTAGGATGCAGGTCCTGAACTGATGATTTAAAGTGAACTAAAAGGCCTTAGTTAACATACCAAAAGGGAAGGTTAAGGGCCCTAGGAAATGGGAGAGACAAACAACAGGTCCTTAATAAAACAGTGAGATCTTAGAGGAAGCGAAATGCAAATGGGACAGCATGCTTTCCAGACAGCAAAGGCTGAACTGTAACCAAAAGCAACCCTGCTTTCTGTATCCTACACTTCTATCAAGAACTGTGTAAAAAGTCAGGGCATCTAAACATCTTTGGTGTCTGCCTTATGGAACACCCCTCTTCTAAGAACAGAGAGCTTTTTAAATTTTTTTCCTAATAAGCATGCATTTGGTCATTCCCACTGCTTGCTGTTCACAATTTTGTGGACTTCAGTCTTCCTTGCTCCAGAACAAGCACCTGAGAGCTAGACAGATCCAGTTATAACAGGACCAAACAGACACTTACAACGAACCAAATATTGAAGCAGGAAGATAGTACTGACATAGTTTCTAAAAATATTTTACTTTAGTTTATCCATTACCTAATGAATAAATATTGAGGGGCTGCTATGGTCAAGGTGATGAGATTTAATGGTGAAGAAGGAGAGCATGCAGCTATCTTTGAAGAGTAAATATTCAACAAAGAATTCAGGGAGGCACTGCCTACAAGGTGACACAGGACTGCGACATGGCGCAACCAGCAAGATCCAGGTTTCTGCAAATATTTCCTAAAGAAAGTGGCATTTAATTCAAGATGTGGGGAAGCTTATGGTAGCAGTTGATGTTTGAAATACTCAGAAAATAACCACATGGTTTACAAAATCCATAAACTTAAACAATTTTAGTAAGAATAGAAAAATAATTCAGCTGCCTAATTAGATGTAATATCAGTAAATTTAAGATCCATAGTATTACTATGAGTTTTCTAACATTTATGGCTACAATTTGTGTGTGTACATGTGTGTATGTGTGTGTGTGTGTGTGTGTGTGTGTGGAAATAGAGATTAGGTTGTGTTCTTTTGCTTATTTATGTTTTGCATTCATTTCAATTATTTCAACTTCCATTTTTGTCCTTTAAAGTAGATATATTGAGGAATAAAACAATTTACAAATGCCATAAGGATCTACTTACCTCAGGAACCCATGTATTAAATGTGGTGAGTTGATTTTTGAGGTAGGAAAATGTTATAGTTTTTTCTTGATAGAATGTCATTGGACGTAAGTGTCAAACTATATGACCTATGTCACTTACATATTTAGCTACAAATTAAATCGATAGTTTTTTTCTGCAATTTACTTTAAGGGACAAATATATGCAATTTAATTGCCTCTTGATAGCACATAGCACCAGTAGAAAAGATCTGTTCTGTTGATCTAGATACCTGTGTGTCTTCTGCTTGTCATTGGTAGTATAGCCATCGCTGCTGGCTATAGGCAGTGCTCACAGCTGGCTATGATGGAAATGTTTCCATGCTATCTACCTCTGAGGGGAGGGAGAAGAGTTGTGCATATCAGCTAGACAAAATGACCATATTCTTCTTCTCTGTCATTCATAAATTAAATATCTTCAGCAGAATTTATAATGTGGCTTCCTACTGCAGTACCAACTTTTTTTTTTTAGGTACCGGAATTGAGTTTAGGACCCTGCACTTGCCAGGCAGGTGCTTATTCTATTGAGCTATCTCCCCCGCCCATGCACACCAACTTTGATACTGAGTATCATTTCTGTTCTCACTTTCTAACCAATAGTCTATATTTCAACATAGTTTTTCAAACACAATACCTTTCTTGGTCTTTGTTCCTGCTGTTTCCTAATATTTTCTTGTTCTTGAGTTTCCTAGAATACAACTTCTTATGAGAAAAACTGTATTTTTAAAATAGATTTTCCTTTTTTTGTGTTTTTTAGGGAAGAGTCTACTGGGTGTTCACGGTTGCACTACTAGATCAGACTTGTATTATCTGCCTGTTTACAGCCTCCCAAGTGCTGGGATTATAGGCCCGTGCCACCATGTCCAGTCTCAATTGCCATCTCAGCGCTCCCTGGGGTGAGCTGGCACCGTAGGCCTGGGGATCGAACCCTGGCCCCTACACCTGCTTTCAGGCTCTTTAAGCCACTGAGCTATTTGGCCAGCCCATCGATTTTTATTAGTACCTATTATTTTTAAAATATTGTGTTTCAACATTGTGTTTTAATATGTGCATAAAACATATTTTAATCATATTTACTCCCTAGCTATGTTCATATTCCTCAGTGTTTACTCTTTATTACTCAATTTCATCATCTGTGCCTTTAAAGAGAAGACATTTATTTTATTCTTCACTGTAATTATGGATCCTAGCCAATGAAGATGACAGGAAGCATTCATACTGATTAATACCATAATAAAAAGACCAGCTCTTAGTGCATATAGTACTGCTGGTACATTAAAGCATCATCTTCTAAACTAGTATCTTAGCAAGATGGAGCATGGGCCTTGGCAGTGAATGCTTAGATGTTTTTCTCTATGGGTTGATTAGAACAGAGTAAGCGGGGATGCAATCAAATCCTGCCCAATGCTCATGTTTGTAAGTAGATTTTTATTGCAACACAGGTGTGTCCATTTGTTTAGATGTTGTTTGCAGCTGCTGTGACACTGAGTGATGTGATAGAAACTATGTAGTAAGCAAAACCTGAGATATCTATTACCTGGCCCTTTGAAGAAAGAGGTTTGTTAACTTCTGGAATGCAAGATGTTGATAAATTATGCTTAATCCCAGAGTTTTATTTATTTTTCATTGGGAAAGGTATATTTTTCATCAAAACATGTTTGTTTTAGGATACCATTCCCATATATTTCATTACCAAATGTCTTAGAAAGCTATCATAAGATTTGCATTCTGAGAACATTTTGACCTGTGATAAACATAATATATAACTTTCATCCTGAAACTTAAGGCAAAACAAACAAAGCAGCACTAGGACTGGTTTCAGATTGGACTTTAAAGCACAAACTATGCTTGTTCAAAGCAGAACTCAGAGGATGAGAGAGGGAGTGATTCGGGCCCAGCAGGGAAAAGGAATTTCCCCAGTCTCCAAAGCAGAATTCAGCAGAGCCCTGTCATCTAGTTTTCAGGTCACCGCATTCATCATGGCTGTTGCAAGAGGTTGTGCTGATTTTCTAAAGCAACTTCACTGATTTTCAGGAGCCTCACTCTGAAAGAGGCTGGGCCCCATCTGCATCAGAGCCACTGCAGGGATGCCCACAGCCGTGGGTCTGAGCTCCAGGAGCAGCGGGTTCAATGCTGGGGCTTCCTTAGAGCAAGTGCTCACCTTATCTGCCCCACCTAGAAGTGAACCAAACCCCAGGGCTTGCTAGAGCCTTTCATCTCTAAATGTGTTCCATCTACCAGGAAATCATTTTTTTTTAGGGTCTTGTTAGAAATGTAACATCTCAGGACTATATTTCCTGAATCCTAATCTGCATTTTAACAAGATCCCTGGGTGATTTCTATGCACATGAAGGTTCTCTATTTTTTTTTATGGAGTTTTTTTTTTTCTTTATTGAGAAACTTAAGATTTGGGTACATCAAATAAAACCAATTTCTGGGGAAAAAAATCAAAACCCACAATAGAAAAAAAAAGTCTGGGCCATAGCAGAACCCAGAGAATATACTTTAATGGGAAAGAAATCAGTGGTAAAGTCATATTTGTAGGCCGTGCATAGAAGAAAGTAGAATGGCAGGCTGAATTAAAATGGAAATTTGAGCAGCTGAAACAGGAGAGAATTAGTCGATACCAGGGAGTGAACCTCTACGTTAAGAACTTGGATGACACCATTGATGATGAGAAATTAAGAAAAGAATTTTCTCCATTTGGGTCAATCACCAGTGCTAAGGTAATGCTGGAGGATGGAAGAAGCAAAGGATTTGGTTTTGTCTGTTTCTCATCTCCTGAGGAGGCAACCAAAGGTTCTCTATTGATATTCTCGGGAACCCCAGGATTGGTGACAGGTACCAGGCTAGGTGAACTGCAGAAAGTCATGAAGTAAGAAATATTTGCCGGACATTTCCATCTCAATACTCAGAGGTCCTAACATCTCACTATGGAGATACTCCTTTTTATTCCTCTCTCTATGCCCCCAATTATACACTCACAATTTACACACACACACACACACACACACACACACACACACACACACACACACACACACAGAGTCACACCCTCTACTTGCCAGCCCTGGACTATCTCTATCCCAAAGGTCTTTATTTCAACAGTTACAGTTGGAAAATCACTTAGTGAACACATTTCTGTCAAGGCTGATGACAGCTGGAGTGTTTGTCAACCCCTGGAGAAATTTACATTCAGTTATTCAGTTTCTGGAATAAAATAAAACAAATTATCTCCTCTCCACTTGAAATGAACAACAGCCTCAGAAACCCCAACGCTTCCAATATACCCACCAAATGGAAAGCAGCATTACACTTTTACACGTTCTGATAAGCTGCAGGGCAGGCTGCTTCGGGAAAGGACATCTTGTCTTGCTTCATCTTGTTTGCAGATACCATTGACTCCTGAGACTTTTGCAAGCTTTGGTGCTCATATAACTATGCTAAGCTTGCCAGTCATGCTCCTTTGGCCCCCACCCCTTTGAGTTCCGTGAGCCCCAGAGTCTCACTGAACAGAGACATCTCAACGTCCTAGGAGACTGTGCAGGTAAGGAAGAGACACCTCAGAGGGCCGTTCCTTGTCATCCTCTAGCATTGTGACCCTTTTCTGGGATAGAAAGGGAATAAAATTCTTTTTCTTCTCTCTCTTTCTCAGTAAATCCTTTCCTCCTTGTAATGTTCAATTCCTCTCCTCCTGCACTGAGATGTCATTTTTCTTGCTTTTCATTTCCATATCTTATTAACAATAGCTTGCTGAGGCAATGTGTATTGCATGCAGCAAGCACCAGAAGTGTATTCCAGAGTTCATCAAGCACCCGGCAGTACCACCACACCTCACAGCATGTTTAGAAGTAAGTGTTTAAAGAACGTGTAGCACAGGGAAACAGGATACCTCCATGACACTCTTTTTACAGAGCCTGTACGACATATTCTAACTTATTCACAATGATTTATGTCAGATAAGACCAGAATGTGAGCTATAACTTTGGGAAATGGAAATCTTCAAGATTTATTGTGTTTAATATTTGATCATGAAAGCTAAAAGCTCATTGACAATTTATAACTCACCACCTGCTCAGAACCTAAAATTATGCCAAATCAAGGACTGTCTTATAAAGTTGAAATTATATGTGCTTTGGGGTATTGGAGTTAGTATTCTTCCTTATTACTTTAAAAGTGTTAATTATTTTTTTATCTTGAAATTAAGCATAATTTTAACAACAGAAAATATTGTTTTTCAGGCATGAAAGTATGATTCTCTCTTAGAATTCATAGATTCTCTCAAAACTACTGGCAAATTGATGTGAGAAAACGTTAACTTCAAGACTACAACCTGCCTCATGTATAGCCTTCTAGGAAAGAGGTATTTTTATTCCTGAGGGAATTAGGTGATGTTAAGTGACGTGATTTTAGTGCAAATCCATCACAGTTTTGGAATGAATCACTCAAGTTGTTCCTCCATCCCCAGAAACACACAGGTAGAGCTCCAGGGGTGATGTCACTGTCCCAACATCAAAATGACACCTGCTTCTGAGCAGTGGGAATAGTTTTGAAACATACACACCCCTCTTCGTCCAAGGATCCCAGTAGCCAAGCATTGTATTTGTGAGAGAGCTTGGCAGGACCTAGGATGCAGATTGTGTTCCTGAAATACAGGAAAACTCCCTCATAAATTATTCTGTTTTTATGAGCATGTTGTTTACTACAATATGCTTGAAAGTAGGATAATGGTTAAGGACCTTAATAAGCCCATATAGAGAATTATAATAACGATTTACAAATCTTTTTAGCTTTACAACATTTCTATTAAATAGGCTCTTATGAGAGTCATCTTTGAGGACTTCCTTTTTATAGGCATATCTTCTGTCACTGCATGTGATCTCACCTTTTGTTTAGTAAAATTTGATCTGACTTAAGGTAGTAAACCTTCTGGCTTGCTAAATTTTGAATTACATAGACAGTGCTAAGTTTTTCTGAGATTAATTAACATAATGAATATTATATTCTTTCCAACGAGACATGCTCTGAAGTCTTGGCAGTTACGGGCGATCCTTGATAAGTAGTTGTGGACTTATAAATAGACAACTCACCCAAGGAAACAGTGATCTTTTCTGATGAGGTATTCCATGCTTTATTTCCAGGGACTGGGAATGAGGCCATACACCAAACTGTGAGGTTGTTTGACTGGGCTGGTTTATTACTATGCATTTTTGTTAAAATGGATTTCAGTTCCAGAAATCCACTTTTGTTTTTCTTCTCTTCATTAGTGATTTGTAGCTCTATAAGACAGGTAAAAATTGTTAAGTTGTTACAATTTTCTCTATCACTTATCCAGTGCTGGTTTCTATTTTGTTTTGCTTTGCTTTGCTTTTTGAGCTGGGGTCTTGCTTGAGCTTGGCACTTCAAATGGTCTTCCCATCGCAGCCTCATCAATGGCTGGGACTACAGACTTATGCCACTTGTTCAGCTAATTTATGGTGACATAGTGTCTAAAGTAGTCAAGTTTCAGCTTTTGTGAAGTTTGCCTCAGCTTCGGGAGGGCTGGAGTTAACCTGAGCTGTTTATTAAAACTCCTTCATGGCATTCATTGATACATGATCCAGGGATTAAATGCATTGATTAATGATGTTACTTTAGGGGGCCGGGAGGATGGCTCAGTGGAATAAGCACTTCCCTGGCAGGCAAAAGGGCCTGAGTTCAATCCCCAGTTCCACCACCACCAACAAAAAAAGTTACTTTATCTGCTGCTGTGAGCAAAAAGGATTTGGGGAAAGACTGTCCCAGCTCACGAGCACTGTGTATTAATAATAGCGAAGTTGATGAGTTTTGGAGAGGCTTAGACCTGCGGAAGGCTCTGCAGCAGAGTTTGGTTTTATAACAGCAATTAGATGCATAAGCTTAAATACTGTATAGTTTCCTTACACGAGAAACTCAAATTTTATGTTTTTTTTAATTTATTTGAGAGAGAGAGAGAGAGAGAGAGAGAGAGAGAGAGAGAGAGAGAGAGAGTGTGTGTGGTGTGTGTGTGTGGCCAGCTCAGCCCACGAGGGGGCGGGGCTGGCTGGCATGTGGTGCTGGGGGATTGAACCGCGGTCCCTGATGCTTTGCTAAGCTTGTTCTAAGTAGGTGCTTTAGACCACTGAGCCATCTCTCCAGCCCCGAGAAACTCAAATTTTAAATAAAGAACAAATTGAAAGACAATACATAGTAGGGAAATGATCTTTCTCAAATAGAAAGACGCTTGGTGGCAACAATGAAGAGATGGGAGAGGGAGGAGAGAGAAGCAAAGGAGATGGAAAAGGAGTGAAGCTGCATCACATACATGGATCAACTTCACACATGGAATGCAACATTATGCACTGTAAAAATGCAGTAATAAAAATATGTTCATAAAAAGCATTATATCTAAGTGGCCAGTAAACTACAGAGTGATTTCAGTAAAGAATGTATTTGGGGCTGTGCATGGTGGTGCACACCTATAATTCCAGCACTTGGGAGGCTGAGGCAGGAGAATCACTGAGTTCGAAGCCCGCCTAAATTACATAGCAAGACCATCTCTAACAGCCAAGACTCTTTTTGGGGCTTCTCACTTCTGAGCTGTTTTGTGCACATGTTCCTAGTTCCTGGTCTGAGGAGAGTACAACTTTCTCTGGGCCCCCTTGATTTATGTTTAGCAGATAATCAATATTTTAGTGATCTTACTGCCTTGTATCCTTTTCCTGAAATAAATGATAGGTTTATAGGCATTTTTCATTTTGGATCCTGTTAGTTTTCTTCAGAATTGGATTCTCTTTAGCTGCTAGTGTTGGTACAACTACGAAACAGAATACATGGCACCAGGAAATTAATATATAACCATTTAGCACCATAGGTCAACTCTCTTGGGACTCTCCCAGCTTCCTTACAGTCCAAGTGCTTAGTGCTCTTACTTCAAAAGAGTAGAAGCTAAATGTGGTTGTGAGGTGTGGAATTCTGACCAAACAATTTGGCCTTCTTGGTAGTGAGAGTGAGGGGCACATTGTCTTTGTGCTTTCCTTATGCAGTGTTTATTTATTAGGAGGATATATTTATAATAACCTTTAATTATTCTCTTGTCAGGATTGCACTTTCTTATTCCTGTGGGTGAACTGTTTTGAAAGTGAGCTAAACACCACCAACAAACTATGCACCAAATAGTCAATATAATTTTTCACAACATAAGCTTTTCATCTTTCAATTAAAAATAATAATGTAGCAAGAGTTTTGTGACTTAGCTATTGCTGATAATATGTTGATCTTAAAGGAAAAATGACTAAGGAGAGGCCTGTTGTCCAGGCAAGGTTTGCTGTCACAGTTAACACCTAAGAAAAATAGGGCATTGTATGAGCTTCTCCAGTGTGTCTCTGTTCCAGGAATTTCTAATCCTCTTCATGCACAAGTTCCTTTCCAAGGAGGCAACTCCTCAATACTCCCTTCCTCTGGTGCAATACCCTTAAGCCCTGCCCTAGCTCTTCACACGAAAAAGTAGAAAGTATTCATGAACTGGCTTCAAGCAGTGGTGCCATCCAAATGAGACATATACTGAATTAAGAAATGCAAGTATCAACATTGAAAAATCAGGGAACTGATTAATAATTGTAAGTTGAATTCAATATTTTTGACTTCACATAAAATACCTGCTTTTCTTAACCCTTTACCAAAAGTTTTTGTTTGTTGCTTGATGAAGTCAACTGTGTTTTATTTTAAGAAGTGTTACTACCCATGCTCTTGGAGTAGTCAGATGAAATATCAGAAAACAATACTTAGTAGGTAAGATATCATTTTTCTTGCAATGTGAATAATTCTTAAATGCCAAGAACAACTTGGGTAATGTTGATTTTTAATCTCCCTCTCTTTCCCCCATTCCCTTTCCTTCCCTTTTCTTCCCTGTCCTCCCCTTCTTTTCCCTCCCCTCTCCTCTTCCCTTCTCTTTCATTTCCCTTCTCTCTTCTCTCTCTTCCCTTCCCCTCCATTCTCCCTCTGTCCTCTTCCCTCCCCTCCCCTTCTTCTCCTGCCTCCCCTCCACTCCCCTTCCCTCCTCCTCCCCTTCCCTCTGCTTCTCCTCTCTTCCTTTTCTCATTTTCCCCCACTTTTTCTTTTTCTTTTTTTTTTTTTTTTTGCCAAACCTATGTTCATTGATTTGTTTCCTTACCTTCTTTGTCACCCTGAAGAAACTGGCCATCAATAAACCATGAAATATTTGCTTTGGGAAATACCTTCTTTAGTGAGCAGGTAAATATACTCTAGGACAGAGAGAAAAAGGATTATTTTCAAATTTAGATGAAATCTGTGGCCTTCACATCTCCACCAACATAAACATGAGACAGATGGCAAGAAATTATTTTCTCTGTTTCTAACTGGAATAACAACAAAGGTTGTCTACTTTCAAGGTAGATTGTTCACAACTGTGTAATATACATGGGCTATTGCCTATAAATGTGTTAGAAATTTATAGTTACATTTCTCGGTCAGTTTAAGAATCTAGGACTACACTAATGTTATAAGTCAGGATTATGGGTAGTAGAAAAGCAAATCATAATTTTATGCAGGCAGAATAAGCTCACATTAAATGGAAACCAAAGAATAGAAGGAAGA
This sequence comes from Octodon degus, assembly GCF_000260255.1. Classification (NCBI taxonomy): domain Eukaryota; kingdom Metazoa; phylum Chordata; class Mammalia; order Rodentia; family Octodontidae; genus Octodon; species Octodon degus. The sequence continues at coordinate 1,671,288 of NW_004524583.1, forward strand.
CCTATACCAGGTAGAGACCAGAGAAGGATACTGTTAGATTAAAAAGCTAAAAGGATCCACATATTATATTTGCTAAATATTATAACATGCTATCTGTAGCAACAGCCATGAAAATCATTTACTATAAAGATACCACTTTTTTTTTTTACTGTGTTAACTTGTAAACAATCTTCCTAACTTCTTCCATTTTTCTATCTTGATTCTAGAGGGATGATAGGACACACCTCATCATTGCTATTTGACACATGGGAAAAATCAAGGTGCAAAGGATTAAAAGATGAAAGGAAGTTGGCAATAATTAACGCTGCAGCTAGGAACTACATCCCCTCAGTTCCAGCCCAAGATATTTCCTGGTAAATACTGTACTGAAATAACAAAGAAATAAAAAAGCTGATGGCTATATTAGAAAAAGAGGCACCCTGGTTACAGGATTAGTTGTATTTTACTTCTGACACTGTTCATTCTTTGGCTGATAGGTTCTTCCACAGCCTGGTGAAAAGACCCAATAATACATATTAAATGCTTATTGTTTTATCTGATATTCCATAAAGTTATAATTTTATTGTAAATCACCTGTTTTCTTACCAAGGATGTGTATATTTTACCTATGCTTGGTTCTAGCTGGTAGTACTCAAATATTTTCCACAACTGATGAAGATGGTAGTCAATCAGTAAAGAAGAATTAACTGTATGTGATACTTGCTGTGATAATCTACCAACTTGTTCCCCCTGAGGAATTTGAAATTATAGAGCTGAGGAATGAAATTCAAGAGAACTAGTAGTGTTTTTCTGGTGAGGTTCTGCTAAGGTTCAGTTTACTATTTCTAGGAATATCATTATCAAAATCCCAAGGACACAGGGAAACTCTCTAAGGGCTTATCTGTTACATCCAACAGAGTAGGGAGCTCTCAGTATTTCCGCTCAGACATTTATTTTTCCATATACTGGGAACAGATGCAGAGGGCAGGAGTGTAGAAATTTAAAAAAATATGTGTTTTCCTTCCCAGAAAGCAAAAACTAGAATTTCCTAGTACACTTTTATTAAGCAAAGAAAGGAGAATATAGTTCATTTAATCCAATAAGATGCCAAAGATTGATTTCATGTCCAGTTGGTCAGGAAGAAATATAGAGACATACAAAATGAACAGTTAAAAAAGAAGTTTTGTAAATTGGTATTACAGCCATTGCCTGTAACCAGTCTCATGACTCATTTCTTTCACCTCAAGAACTAACCAAAAGCCGATGATGGTAATACCAGCAATAAGTGGAGGTTCCATCGTTTTGCAAAGACAAGTGGCTCACTGAAGAAATCTACTAGCAAGTTCTAAAGATAGTTGACAAGATGACTTTTATGAATTTTAGGGATTCAGATTTCCTGAAATGATGCAAATTTCACATACTCTAAACTATCTCCAGACTGTGCTCCAAAATTTGGCTTGGGGATATAGTCCTTGTTCTAAACTCTTCCCAATCTCTAAAATTTAATCCAATAAGATGCCAAAGATTGATTTCATGTCCAGTTGGTCAGGAAGGAATACAGAGACATACAAAATGAACAGTTAAAGAAGAAGTTTTGTAAAGTAGCTGGAGATTAAAGTAGTTCAACTTGAGGTCAAACACAAAATGTCAAACGTAATATGGTCTTGTGAGCAAGAGGAGCTGTTTTTACTTGGGAACTTTCACCAGGCTTAACTCAGCAAGAAATATAACATGTTAAATTGGAAAAAATATCAAGGATAGTAAATATGCATGAGTGTCCCTGTACATGCATATACATACATACACGTTCCTTGGCTGAAAAGGAAAAAATCTTTTACTTCTTCATTCTGCACTTGTTGCAAAAAGAAAAGTCATGTGATTGTTTTTTCCAACACATATTCTAAGTACATAGTAAGTGAAAACTAGCACACATAATTATGTAGTAAGGGCCAAAAAGCATTTGGACAGTTGTATAAGAGTATAGGAAAGATTATAGCAAAATCTCGGAATAATTTAGAAGACAGTTACATATTGTAGGCACAGCCTAAGGGCAGCATGGAAGAGGAGACAGCATAGATGAGAAGAGGAGGAAGAGGAGGGAAACAGGAGGCAGGTGAAAAGAGGCTTGGAAATGAAGGAGGAGGAGATCAGCGGGCCTGGAGAGCTGGCCGGCCAGTTTGTAAGTGTCATGCCCATCTCCGTGCCCCACAACAAGCGGACCTGGTTTTTTGATGCATGGGAATATTTCTGTCTGGCACCTGCTCATTCTGGGCACCACACCAACCAATATGCTACATGCTGCTTATGTGACAGGTGAGCCACAGCCCAGGGGTCAACGTGGGCACCCCTGCCCTCAGGGGTGACTTGGGCAGAGTTCTGGAGCAAGTGGATGCCCTGGCATCATGGGCAAGTCAGAAGGAAAAGGAGGTGCTGAGGAGGGAGAGAGTGGTGGAATGGTGAGAGATGGCTGTGGAGAGGAGGGAGCAAGTCCTGGAAGAGGAGGAAAGGGCCATCCTGAAGACAAAGTGGAAGTTGAGAGCTGAGAAGGCAGTATGCCCCACGAGAAGGATGGGTCTGCAGTGGGACATCCTTTCCATTTTGTTTAAATTGTGCTCACAGTGTCCATTCTGAAAACACCCACTTTAGCCCGTTCAAAAATAAAGCACAGTGATTGAATGATGATTTGTTCTTAGAAAAAAGTGCATCTTGTGAATCAATATCAGCAGGTTGAATTGAACAGGTGCTTATTTTTGGGCTTCCTAGTGTTTGCTGACCCATGGGCAAACTACAAAATATATTAATGAAAGATAAAGACTTTTTCCAAGATGGGCAGAACATGTCACATTGCTTAGTAAAAATAATAGTGTTTGTGCCTAGCTCTTGGCTTGGGGGATGTTTTCCTGTGGAACTGACCTCATGACTGATGTGACCCGTGTGATCAGCGACTCTCAGAGACCCCAGTGCTAGCAAAGCACAGCCTTCCTGGGTCGGAGTTGCTGGCACTGATACTGCTGATGATAGGAGGCCTGGATGTGGGTATATGGCCTGGTGTCGCCCTGTTGTGGAAAGACCAAGAGGCTTCGGCCTGAGCTCTCCGGACCCTGTGATGCAGCTTTTGCTCCCACTGTTGCAACATGGTATGCTTAGAATAAAGCTATTTCCGCAGGACAGCTTATCTGTGTCCTGGAAGTTTGTTCAACGATCTACCGTATAAGCCAATGAATTTGTAGCTGTCACAGTGTGATCATCAAGACTTTTCAACACTCATGGTTTAGACAGTAAGAATATAGAACATAGAAACTTGCTCGCAAGTGTTTAGTCTCAGTTCACGTTGTGCTCTGTTAATGGGGAGAAGGCAATGAGGAAGAGACACGAGAAAGTCAGAAAAGGAAGACCGAGAGCTAGGGGTCAGTAAGGAGGCCTTAACTAGGAATGGAAAAGAAAAACATAGACGAGCAGTGTGCCAGGTGGGAAGAGAAAGAGGAGCAGTGTGCTAGGAAAAGCTCACCATGAAAGAAGGAAAGATCAGGACTACATCTTCAGGAATTAACTAATTTTGTTTTGGGCCTACAAACCATCCTGCATTTGAAGAGGAGGTTTTGGATTTTATTTGTGCCTCCTGTGAAATGCTAACTGCATAACAATCCATCATTCCCTGATTTATTTTTTTATTTTATTTTTTAAAAATTTTTATTTATTTATTTATGTGTGTGTGTGTGTGTGTGTGTGTGTGTGGCCAGCTCAGCCCACCAGGGGGCGGGGCTGGCTGGCATGTGGTGCTGGGGGATTGAACCGTGGTCCCTGTGCTTTGCTAAGCTTGTTCTAAATAGGTGCTTTAGACCACTGAGCCATCTCACCAGCCCCATTCCCTGATTTAAAAAAATCTGTTTATTGCTAGAAGTTCAAAGATGCTTTAAAGAAAGGAAGTCTAATAGTTCAGAAGGAGAGAAAGATTTTCCTAGTAGGTAAGAATGTGCCTGAAGTAGAAGAAGCAAACTGGATAGTATTCTGGCCTTTGTGCAAGAGTAGACTCTCGTTTTGGAAGATTTCTGTAGGCCCTTTGCTTTTTGAAGTGAGTTGGGAGTGGAGTATAGGATAGGAGAGAGCTAAGGCACACCAGAAAGCATGAAGACGTCCCATTTTCTCCTCAACAACCAGGACTTCATGGGTACATTCTCCCCAGAGCTGATGAGACCTGGGTGTGAGCATGGCCTCTGGCCTTCTGCTCAGCTCATTCTAACTGCTTTAGATTTGCAAGGTGGCTTAGGAAGTAGAGCTGTGGTCCCAGTGAGATCTTTGTGGAACAAACGGCAATGCAAACACCAGATTTATGAAAAACACAGATCATTCTGCAGATCAATAGTGCTCTTCCCTGCACACCCTGGGAAACTGATTGCTGGTTCAGATGTCATTTCCCACGTGGTGGGTGTCCTTACAGGGTCATGGTGACCCTTGTAGCACCCTGTCCATCCAGGCGGAAATCCCAGGTGCTCTCCAGAGCAAACGATGGTGGTTAAGCCTCATCTACCTGAGCATTTGCTCATCACCACTTTGTGCCACAAAAGAAAGTTAAGATAAGGAGAAGCTGTCATAGCCAGTCTCCTAGAAACAATAACAAACCCAAACACATTTGGAATGGGATGCAAGAAAGTCAAGGAATCCACAAGGAAGGTTTGTAAAACCAAAACCAAGAAGACACAGAAAAGTGAATTTTGCATGAAAGTTACCACAGCTCTCCTGCCGAGGTGTGCTGCTGACCTGGGTTTTTGGAGTGGTGTCTCTTTTACACGATGTTGTCTATTGCAGATTCTCTTTATTTTTAGGGATCTTAACTTCAAACTATTTGAAGTTTCCATTGTTTCATGTTAGCTCAATTTCTTCAAGACTTTGCCCTAAATTTTGTGCAATTTAATAAAGGGAGTGACAAGGAAAAGATGGGGTAAAGTATAAAACACAAGCATGTGTAGCTTTGGAAAGCCTGAGCCATTGTACTAACTCTGGAGTTTCTATGCATATCTCTCATGGCATCTTATTCTTTATCAGTAGCTATGGACTGGGGCTGTCTGGCCCAGCATCTTTTACTCTGACACAAAAGTTGGCCGGACCAGGGGACTCCCTTCTCACCTGAGCTGCAGAGGCACAGTGTGTGCCATGTGGGAGCACTGCTGAACTCTTGCCCTCAGCAACAGGTAAGAACAATGATACCCCCAGGAGGGACATTTTTCTTGGATGTCCCTGATATATACAAATCGACAAGGCATCATTGTTAGAATTTTAGGTCAACTATTTTATAGGAAAACCAAATTGGTCATAAACTACAAGTTTAATAAAACTGAACCACAGGTCCCCACTGATGGAGTCCCCATCCCAGTCTAGAACCAAGAGCTGCTGAACAGGGAACACACAGCACAAGTGAGATGGCCATATACACGCTCACTTAGTTAATGCCTAGGGAATGAGAGGGTGGATGGGAAGCTACTGTTAATGACTGCGATGGTTGCCAGGTGGCAGGCACTTTGTATACATTTTCTCAACTGAGCCTTTCTTTACCTTCAAGTTAGAATCACTGCCCCCATTCATTGATAAGGAAGTGAAAGAACTCAGGTCCCCGGGGCCCAATGTAATAAGTCAAGAAGATTGGATGTCATGAGGTAGGAAGTTGACATATTCAAGCCCATTGTGGGCAACTTAGAGACTCAGAGAGACATTACCAGAGTCAAGGCTCTAAGTTCAATCCCCAGTATTGCAAAATTAATATAAACTAGTAATAATTAAAGCTAATCCTATCTAATTATAAAATCTATACCATTTTTTTCCAATATCTCACACTGTAGGGATCGGGAAGATGGCTCAGTGGAATAAGTGTTTCTCTGGCAAGTGCAAGGGCCTGAGTTCAATCCCTGGGTCTGCCAAAAAAATAAAATAAAACAAATCACACTGTCTCATAGAATCATTCACCTAACAGACTAATTAATGTATGTACAGTAGAAGGAATGGGGTAAAAGAGTCAGTGACAGATTACAAGTAGGGAAAGAATTTCTGAGGTCTGTTATGCGCCATGTGCTTTCGAACTCTGCATGGATTTGATTTTCCTAAGAATTCCATGAAGTATTCATTATTATCTCAGTTTTAGAGAGTAGCTAGCTGAAAGTGATGGAGGCTGCTTCCTTCCTGAGGGTCTCTTACTAGTAAGTAGCTTGAATTAGACTTTATGTTAGTGCTACCTGCCCCTTCAGGATGATGTCCTTTCATCAATCCATCATCCCTGGACGTGGGCCTGCTCACCATGCTTCCCTGACATGTCCTTCATTGCTATCTCAGCCAATTGTTGGAGACTTTTAGGCTCAATTTTTTTTACCTGTGAAATGAAAGATGCTCTACCTGTTTCAGAGGCTTACTGAGAGCACCAGAAGATGAAAGCATGTGAAGGGGCGGTGAAGAGCTAATAAGTCACTAAAAGTACAGCAGCTACTAGAAGAATATTGGAGTGAGGAGTTACTAATGTTTGGCAAGATCCAAAAATATCCCCGGACAAGCCATGCTGTCTAGCTGGTGCTATGGAGTTGGAGGAGATCATGGATGGCTTTTCTAGGAGTGAAGTCCTCTGGTTTTCCTAGTCAGCATCTGTGCAAGACCAAAGTGCCAGGTACCCCAAGCAAGACTTGGGTCCAGAAGGAGAGATTTTATGATGTCATTATACATAAGCCCAAGTATTTCTTTGTAGCAACTGTTTTCCTAAGGTCCAACTCATGATTCTTTATCTGGATTGCACTTATAGTACTTGTTTCATAGCAACTTTCCCCTCACTACGACAAAATGTTCACTGCCTACAAGTTAAAGAAGGACTTGCTTTTGCTAATAGTTTCAGCACATGGCTTTAAGGTCTAGATGAGATGGCAGAGGGGTAGGGTGGAGGAAAACAGACCCAGCCTAGGGCAGCCAAAAAGCAGAGAGAAGGGAGGTGCTGGGGAGGAAGAGTAGGAAGATAGAGCCTTCAGCTCATGGCCCTAGTGACCCACCTCCTCCATCCAGGCTTTGCTTCTTAACAGCACACTGAGCTTTAGATTCCACTGCTGAATACTGCCTAGTGTATCCATGAGCTAATTGCTTAACCCAAATCCCCACCTTGGAAGACATGAGCCTCTAAATCCTAACAACCTGTGTCTTAGTTACTTTTCTCTCATTGCTGAGACAAAATACCCAATGCCCAAAATTGAAGAAGGAAAGCTTTATTTAGCTTACAGTTTGTGGCAGTTTCAGTGCATACTCAGCTGGCTCCAAGGCAGGTTGGTACGGATGGGGCAACAGTTCAAGGCAGTGGAAAACAGTGAAAGCAATAACGGCAAAATGGGAGGAGCAGCAGGAAGCAAGCCTCTTTCCTTTCCTTATATTGTGTGCAGTCTACCTGCCCCAGGGTGGGTGTAGCACTCACATCTACAGTCCAGCATTGGACCATGAATCAGTCACAAATTCTAGAAGCCCACCCTATGATTACACGAGGCCTTTTTTTTTTGGGGGGGGGACAGCTAGACACAACCCATAACAACCTGTAAATGGCACTAAGAATGTATAAGAGATCTTTTAAGAAAAAAAGACACCTAGGCAAAGCTATACCATTAGATTATTTGTTTTATTTAATTGTTGAAATAAAGTCTACTAAAAAAGTAGAAATGAATTGGAGCAGAGCAAAAATGTTTATAGAGCCAGAGCAATAGTAGTTAGGCAAGAGACTACTACATGCACTTGGCAGAAGACTCAGATGACTGGAGAAGGCAGTCATCCAAAACCATCTGAAGAGTCTGAGTCATGATTCATATACAGTTGTCAAATCAAATGACTGATATTTATCAGGAGCAGAGAACGTATCATTTAATTTTTTTGAGTAGGGGAAGAAACTAGAATAAGAGTATAATTTTTTGTTATCCCGTGTGAAAGGAAACTTTAGAAAATTAATGAGAATAGTTATTTTACCCAGGGTTCTGAAAATCTGGAGTGAAGTCATAAGGCTGCCTGAAAGCTAATTAACAGAGTAATCAAAATGAGAAAAACAATGATGTTTATTGAAAATATATGGCACATACTACATTAAGAACTTTTTACATTAATTTTTATTCTTCAAACAAAGATGTATAGATACTATTATTGCTACTTCATATATTTGGAGAATCTGAGGGCAAAGATTTGATAAAATGTGCTCAAGATTTCAGCCAACAAGAGTAGGAGCTAGGATGAGAGTCCAGATCCCAGTAGCTAGAGGCTCAGAACTACCCAGAAGCAGAGGGTGCTGGTTTACTTTTAATTTTCTCCTGCTTTCCCTCTTGCTGCCAAAGAAATCAGCAGAGTTCTAAGGAAGTACAGCTGGGCACATTTTTTCTTGTCACTTTGAAATAAAAATAATAGGAAAGCTGGTGCAAGAAATGGATTGCAACAAATTAAATGTCAGCCGAACAAAATCCTCATTCTTACACCAGGATTCAAGCTGCTTTCTGTCCTACTTTTCTCTCAATTTTTTATTAAGAAGAAGTTTAAACAATTGAGTTTATTTTTGTAGGAAATTTAAGAACTACAGATGCAGATCACACCTTCTGAGAGTCCTAAGTCAAAGTAAGGGTTCCAATTTGGATTACAGAGCCAACTCAGTCTCTTTTCATCTCCATCGGCAATTAATTGACCAAGGACTAAAGAGTAAGATCCTTTTCAAGAATATTCTTTGCAAGTCTACAAGCTGACACACCTTGACACATAATACTGCAAAGTTTCAAAGGGTTTGCTGTGACTCACCTTTCCCAAGACATCCGTGGTTTTGTTTTCTGTAATCATGGGGGTTTCTGGCTTAGCTTAAAGACAAAAAAAAAAGTTAGTGGCACTGAATGTAGTTCTAATTAGGTGTGTGTGTGTGTGTGTGTGTGTGTGTGTGTGTGTGTGTGTTCTCTGAGACAGACTATTTGTTGGATATTCATCAAACACCAATTCCAAGCCTGACAGTAGGCTAGAAGTCAAGGAAAGAAAGGTAGGCAAACTACGTTCACTAAAATTTAGATTTTCATAGAAAATGCAGATAATTAAACTAGACATTACAATACACTGTGTGGGATTTGAAGAATGCTTTTTGATCTTGGAGAATAAGAGGCTTTGGAACATGCAATATGCAGCTAAGGCTGGTGTGGGGATCAGTGGTGAACCAAGCGAGACTGGAAAGTGAAGGACCGCAGGAGCAGACAGTAGGGAAAGAAGAGTTTTCTGTGCATCCAAAGGCCAAGAAATAAAGGGTCACTTACAGAACCTGGATGAGAGCCAGAAAAATCCATACTTTTTGAGTTTGTTTGGGAATAGAGAAGTATCAAGAGTAGTTCAGCAATTCTATTGTCCTGGTAGACTGCAAGTCTTTCAAAGCCCGAGTATGTTACCCACCTCTTCATCTCCAGCACTTAGTGCCCAACCGAAGTACACACTGAGTACGTCATGTTAAACTGAAGTGGCTTCAAGTAAGTGTTTGACCACAGCAGCAGAGCTTCTCTAAGAAGTGGAGAGAATATTAAGACCTCTTTTCCCAGAAGCTGCCTGTGCTCACTGCAGTTGCTTAGCATTGACTTCTACATACTGCACAGTCTTATAAGCACAATCCTTTTGCCTGAAGATTCTTTGGGATGCTAAGAAAACCCCTAGTTCATCAGGAGGAAAAACTGAAAGGAGTCAGTTATGATGACATGAGATTTGGCAGCTAAATGTCCTGCCATCCTTGCCCTTCATTGGAGATAACTCTGATGTGTGTTCTATGCTATGTCCCAGTGTTCCCAGTGGAATTGATTTCTAAGCCCATGGTGGTAGCTGGTTTAATCATGCACAGGTTATTATTTAGATTCAATTTCTCCTCCTGTTTCTCAGAATAACATGAAAAATAAACTAACTCAAATACTTGTTGCAGTGTTTTCTTTCAGAAGAAAGCAAACCAAAGTACAACCCTAAAACTCTCAAGAGAGGAAGAATATTTTTGACATCCTACTAGTTGATAAGTACAAGTAGAAGGACCTGAAAGAAACACAATTACTGATACTTGCAGGGCTGGTCAAAACAGACAGAGCCTTTTTGTTGTTTTAAGACAATCATATTTTCATCTCAGGACTGGGGAAAGCAAACCTGTAATGGAGATACCGCCTTTCTAGGGAAAGTGAAGTAACAGAAGACAAATGAGGGAGATGCAGAAGGCTGCAAAGGAGCTGATCTGTATGAAATGAAAAGCTGGTTGAGAACGCATAGTTTAGTGGTTCAGGCTATGAAGAATGGATAGGTGAAACATGTAACTATTTAATATGGTGACTCAGTAGGGAAAAAAGGCAAGTTCTTATACGGTATGTGTTACACTGCTGTGCTAGGACCACTGTAGTGTACAGCCAGGCAATACCCACAAGGCAATCAAAGCCTGGATGAAATGCTATGCAAGAACAACTTACAAGGGCTGGTGAGATAGCTCAGCAGACTAAGCACCTACCTAAGCAAGTGCAAGGACCAGAGTTCAATCCCTGGCATCACATGCCACACTGGTCTTGCCCTCGGGTGTGTCAATCAGGCCACCAACACCAGGCATAGTGGTACAAGCCTGTAATCTCAGCACTGGGGAGGCTGAGACAGGAGGATCACTAGGAGTCCAAGCTGCATAGTGAGACCCTGCCTAAAATACATAAAAATATCTAAAAATAAAAAAATTAAAGCACAAATACAACCAACCCAACCCATTCGCTACATGAGAATGCCATTGGGCAAGGAAAATCTCATCCTATGGATAAGCAGGCAGAACCTCACATTCTAAAGATTCACCAAAAGGAATTCAGGGAGAAATATAGAGAAAGATGTAGAACCAGACAGGTGATAGGAGCCAGATGCAAGGAGTAGAAAGCATTCAAGATCAATGTGAAAACATGTTGGTTAGTAAAGAGATCATTACATTGATCAAAAGTGTACCAATAAAAATTAATTAAATAAAAAGACGCAGTGCACGGCTTAAACACTGATGAGGCAATTAGATCATGGCATGATAGAAAAGCCCTCAGTTAAACAGGGGCACAGCTTGCCCAATTTAAAATTGATATTTTTCTGCATTTCAGATAGCTGCTTTTACAGGTTTGCCAACAGTCAGGTCAGGTGGGGCCATTTCTTGTTAAGGCAGCCCAGGTAGATGAGAGAGAAAGAGGTGGGAGACCCGTTAGTATGAGCTTTCAGTCATACATCTTGGTTGTAGCTACTTCCTTTTTTGAAAATTGTTTTGTTTTCTTCAAAATAGTATATCTTGTGAATTTTTCAATACAGAAAGATTCAAAGAAAAACAAAATTTTTAGTTGCTGTATCATTCAGAGAGCCGGGGAACAGTGTAGCAACCTATGCCCTTAGGTTTTATACTCTGTGTTCACCTCATTTTCTAAAATAATTAATTGCTTATCCATATGACTGCTTTTCTCTTTGCCTTCTTGTAAAAGTGGCTTTCTGAGAAATGTAGGTCTTAGTTACAGAAATGATGAAGTATCAAGAGCCAGAGACTTTTGTTTATTAATATTTCTTGCACCATGGAGCAAAATATAATGTGCATATTTTCATCTTGAAGTTGCACCCTGCAGACTCTGCATTCTGAGCGAAGAACAGTGGATGCTAAAGCTCAGCTCTGCTTTCCTGAGGCTGCAGAACCCACGGCCATCCCTGTGGGTGCCTTGCTGGGAGGGCTGGGGTAGTCTCTCACTGTTCTGGGGAACAGGGTGGGGCGACAGTAGAGGTTCTCTGAGCTCTGTTTGTCATCTATTTTTTTTTTCCTGGTGACCTTATTCAACCTTGATCCAGAAAGCAATGAACATAGACAAATATGCAATTAGATTTTGATGGTTATAATTAAATTAATTTCCAGCATCCTTGGGGAAAATTATTATTACAGACAAGGTATATATGACTCATATGTAGCTTTTATAAAACTCTCCCATATGTGGCTTTCTGTATGATTTCTTTTCCTATGGACAAAATAATTATTCTTTAGCCTTGCATCCTTGTCCTCACTTCCAATAAGAATGATAAAAGTCAAAGCAAATCAGAATTTGGGGATAGTTAACTCTGCTTTAGCTGTTCTTCTATGTAGACAGGAGCTTCGTTTTCTAGGGGACAGAAGGCAGGAGATATTGACAGGAGGATGGTAGGAGTCCATATAGAACAAAAGCCCTTACCAAAGACCTTCACGACAGTGGAGCTCTTCAGGATTTTTCCAGGCTTGACTCCAACGTGGCAGGAGAACTTCCGGCCATCATCATGGGTTTGGACTGGAAAGAGCTTCAGTCTATAGTCTGCACCTAGTGTCACTCTGTCTGTGAAGGATGTGGCATTGCTGATGTGCTGACCCTGGGTGATAATAGTTTCCTGAGTGCCATTATCCCCCTGGTAGAAAAAAAAGGGCTGTTATCAGATATTTGTTTGGGTCAGCTCAGAAGTAGCTGTTGCGTGAGCATTAACTAATTTATTTTTGCAAAATGGAGAGGGAGAATGGTGAATTAAAATAAAGAGGTATTTAGTATGCTGCTGGAGAAAGCATCATTACATTTGACTTTCAGCTAAAAACTACTGTCACCCTCTCCAAATATGAATAGAAGCTTTCAAGTGCTCTTCTGACCCAACTTTCCCCTTAGTACCTTCCAGAAGCTGCATATCTGAGGTGAGATTTGTGGGCCCAAAAGGGGAAACTAATGGCATATCATTTAGAAAGCTCTGAAATTTTAATGTTGTCTTGTAGTGAGGAGAGTCTATAAATTTTGCTTATGAAATTTTCACATGTACTGGGTAATTATAGCCACCCTCTCTGGCCAGAATTTCTTTAGGAAAGGAATTTTAGCTCTTCTCAGAAGCAGGACTAGGACAAGGTAAAGGTGCAAACAAGGTACAGTGTTTAAGCAGGCCTCATTCTCAGGACCTTGTGGGAGAGGGGTTGGCACCTGAAGTGCATGCCTCAGTGAACTGAGTCCTTGATACCTCTTTCCTCATCCCAGACACCTATTTCTTTATCCTAATCATGGTCTTTGCCATTATACCTTTATGTGTATTCTACCAGTAGCTTCAAATGTTAACCTTGGTTTGAGATATCAATTTATCTGGTGTACTTGGCTCTTCTGCTCCATATTTTTCCTTGGATCTCTGAAGAAAAGCCCTTGTCATTCTTACTCTGTCCTCTATTTCCATGGGCCAGCTCCCTGTGGTTACCATCAGTAAATGTGTTGAGCAAGTTCTCCACAAATGGAGAACTCAAGGGAGGACCAAGGTAGGAGAAGGGCTAAGTCCTCATACTCAGGTTCTATAACTCAGCATTCTCAGCTGAGCTGCTTTGAAGCTCTTGATGCACAAGGTCTTTGTTCTTCTACAGGCTCTCAATCTAGCTCTCTGAGATTACCCTGAACTGGGACATTTTTAAAAGTTTCTCAGGTGAGCGTGGGCTGAGAACCACTGGTGTAAATAAGCCACAGATGAATCACTTGGCCCAGAGGAAATGGGAAGAGCTAAGACCTAGAAGGGTGAACAAGAGAGCATTTGGAAGGCAAGAGGTTACAAAATAATGAAAGCAAATACCTCTGACTGGGAGTCCCTAGTTTAATGAGATAAAGTCAAGGTCGGAAGATGGAAGCCAGATGAATAAATTCAAGTATGGACATATTTATGAGTTTAATTATGAAGACAATTTCAGAATTTACTTAGGGGAGGACTTTTGGGGAAGGCACCACTCTTCAGATGAATATGGCTAGGATTTTAAGCCTAACATACTGATAATATTACATGATTGCCTGCAAAGAATCACACTCCGCTAAAGTCTTAGCACTGAAGTGATGTATGTACCTTCTTACAACACCATGAGCCGGTGCTAAGTTTTCTTAAAAAACAAAACAAAACAAAAAACCTTACTAGTATATGTTTCCCACATATTGAACATATTCACCATTGGGCACGGGAATGTGTATGTTTCACCTTAATCCTCTTTACATCCCCCTCTCTCTTTCCCAGCCCCCTAAATTTCCAGATTCATTACACATCTACACATAGCTATCTCTTTTTTAGTCATCATTTCTCTTTTAGTTTGCTTTTAAAATTATTTTTAGTTTGTGGGGCTGGGGAGATGGCTCAGTGGAATAAGCGCTTCCCTGGCAAGCTCAAGGGCCTGAGTTCAATCCCCGGTTCCGCAAAAAAAAAAATAAAAATAAAAAAAATAAAAAAAAATTATTATTTCTAGTTTGGGTTTCTCACATGAAAATAACCACATGATGTATAACCTCAGTGTCTGATTTATTTCACTTAGCATTATGAACTTTTGTACTGTTTTCCTAATGAAGAAGATTGGATCATCAAGAACTAAAATGTATTCTTTTTTTTTTTTTTTTTGCAGAACCAGGGATTGAACTCAGGCCCTTGCGCTTGCCAGGGAAGTGCTTATTCCACTGAACCATCTCTCCAGCCCTTAAAATGTATTCTTGAAGCTGATTCTCCACAGAGTTTTAAGGATTGTGAGTGCTGCCAGGAGCAAGTGGAAGGCCATTCCTGGGGCTGATCTGAGGCAGTAGCTAAGGGAACAGGCTCCCCCTGCAGGTCGTCCAGTGCACGAGGACAGCCTCCAGTTTCATGAGTACACTGTTTGGAAGAATTCAGAAGATAAAAATGTCCCTACTGATCCAGTGTGTGGCTTGCCATTTGGAACATATTTATCTGTTGTTTTGTTGGGAGAAGGCAGCCACATGTTGTAAACTGCTAAGAAAAATTGCATTTGTTTTTATTATGTAGTAGAGTATGATTAGCTTCTGTAGTTTATTTGATGGAGAAAAGGTACCATAAAGAAATGAATACATAAAATCCTAATCATGCACAGGTTGTCTTGGCTTGTTCTTGCTTGTAACCAACTTCTGTAGAGGAAGGGACTGGGTTCTTCATTGGAAAGATGCTACTCATTTACAAATTTCCCTGTAATCTATACTATAAGGGATTCCCAAAAAACTCTAGAGTCCATAGAAATCTATTGGCCCTTATTTTATAAGGAGTATTGTGACAAAAACTTGCACGTGAATGTTTACCTTCACCGAGAATGCAACAGGACAGGTAGCTAAAACTAGGCCAGGCACTGTCTAGATCTTGGAAATGCTTAAAGCTGAGAAAGAGAGAATACTTTTATTCTCTGACTCTTCTAAACTTTTATACTCTTATTAGTTATAGCCTAAATTTAGTTAGTGTCTAGTATCTTTTAGGTACCAGGTAAAGTTCTTTCAAATCTTATATATATTCTTTGTAACAATAAATTGACGTTATTAATTTGCTAACTT
The DNA here is from genome assembly GCF_000260255.1 of Octodon degus. Lineage (NCBI taxonomy): Eukaryota > Metazoa > Chordata > Mammalia > Rodentia > Octodontidae > Octodon > Octodon degus. The sequence goes on from NW_004524583.1 coordinate 1,686,587, forward strand.
GCTCAACGTTGACATAATGTAAAGAAGTATTTAAGCCACAATGTTTCAAAGCAAGAATCCTCAGAAACACAGGAAATAAGAATAAGAGACATGTATTAATAACATAAAATCAACAAAATTAATTAAAATATAAAATTAGTGAAAATACATTTGGAGAAACCAGAATAAAAAATTTAAAAGAAAGTCCATGTTACGGTTTGTGTCTAGTTGTCCCCCCAGAGCCTCATGCAGTCATTGTGGCAGGCCTCTAGAGTTTGTGATTAGTTCATGACCCAGTGCTGGGATTACAGGTATGAGTGCTACACCTGCGCTGGAGTGGGTAATCTGCATACAATGCGGGGCAGAGAGAAATGCTTGCTAAGCACTGCAGCTGCTGCTCCTCCCTTTGCTCTGTGATGTTTTCTGCTACCATAAGCAGCTGCCCTCTGCCATGTGCCACTCTGCCTTCGGGCCAGCTGTGTATGGACTGAAACCTCCACTAGTTATGAGCTAAATAAACCTTTCCTTCCTTAATTTTGGGTGTTGGGTATTTTGTCCCAGCAATGAGAGAAAGATAACTGAGACAGTGCAGAAAGACCGAGTCTTCTATGTCAGTCACAGATTTCAGGGGTGTGGGAAAATTTCTGGCTGAAAGAGGTATTTTTGCAATACATTGACTCCTTTTGGGTATTAGGCATCACAGTTAAGCATCTGATGCTCGATGCATCAACTGTTACCTGATAAGTAACAGTGATCTTAAGTAACCTAGTCTGCAGGAAACACACTGGTAGGGGTCATCCTTATGCAGAGCCTTTAATTTTACCTGTTTTTCTTGTCTTCTCTGTTCTTTAAAGAAAAAAAGTTATTTCCTTATTCAAATATTAATAAATATTTCTAAAACCTTATAAGCTTCCAACTTGATAGATTCTTGCATTTTAATGGGCCATATGTATATTGAGGTAGCTAACATATAAAATGTTAGATAACATATATACCTGTGGTAGTCCTGACACCCAGCACAGTTATTAGGCAGTAATCATACAAGTTTAATGCCCTTCAGTAACACATGATCAGCTTGTTCTATTTCATTAGTTTTCATTATCTGCCAGAGTAAAAGTGAGAATTTTTTTTTTTTTTTCAGAACCGGAGATTGAACTCAGGCCCTTGCACTTGCCAGAGAAGCGCTTATTCCACTGAGCCATCTCCCCGGCCCTGAGAATTTTTTTTCATTGCTAAGTTTTGAATTTTTTTCTCCCTTTGAAAAGTCATATTAAAATTTAATCATTATTTAATGCAAAATTGTATTAATACAAAATTAAAAAACTGAGAAAAATAAGTTTAATTCCTAATATAATAATGCTGAAGGGGCTGAGGAGATAGCTCAGCAGCACAGTACTTGCCTGGCAAGCGCAAGGTTCTGAGTTTGATTCCCAGTGTCTGCATAGAAAAACAAGGCTGAGAGGAAGTGACTGGGCTAGGATTGGGCTCCTGGGCTCAGTGGTGGAGTGCTATCTTAGAAAACATGAGGCTGTGATGTCAATCTACAGCCCTGCCCCCAGAAGGGCAGAGGAGTTGTGGAGTGGGCTTTCTCCCTTGCATACTTCTGCCAGGTGCAGGAGGATGCAGCCTTCCAGCTGCAATCTTGGAAGCAGAAAGACCAGTTCCTCTGTGGTGACACTTTCACTGTGGACATCTCAGCTATGAGAACCTAGAGAACATTAATACTTGTTGTCATAACTTAGTCTTAGGGATTCTGCAATGGAAACACAAAATAGACTACGACAGTCAAACAGTCACACTTCATTTGATCTGTAGTCCTACTGCTGTCAGCCTTTATTCACCTACCAATAAAGGGCTATGTAAGACATGGGAACCACAGGCAGGTTGGAAGGTTGGAAAACAATTCTCTGAGCAATTTAAACACATCCAGAGCTCAAGGAGCAGCCTGCGTTTTCTTTAAAATTTTGTTACTTTGTTCATCATGATTTATTCTCTAAACTTTGATTAAGATATATTGATATTTATTTGCATTACTTATTTTTTAGCACTTGGTTGAGTTTTGCTCTCAGGGTCAGCAGTCTTACCTCTTTGTCCTCATCTGAGCTCTTAGGTTACATCCCTAGTAAGTGGTGAGCCAGGACTGGGAGCTAACATTTTCCTTCCCAAGTTCCTACTGTTAATAACTGCCATAGATAGTCTCATAAAGGTAGTAGGATGTGCCTTCACCATTTCAGCATATAGCCTGTTTGAAGATATGCACAGATTCACATGAAAATAATACAAAGGTCAAGACCCAAAGAAAAGAAATAAATGCATAGTTCAATGATGTACACAAATATAATGAAATAACTATGACAAGGGCTGTATCGGTCATATCAAGTCATGGAAAATGAATGTTATAGGCTCCTCCTAGCAAATCCTAAAATAATTCACTGAGGCATTTCTATTTTTAACAAGAATCAGAAGTATGCATCCAGAAGAGGAATATTGGTACTACTTGACTTAGTGACAGTTTCTCCTCCCTGGGCTGGCCTGAGCTCCTCAGAGCCAGCTCCACATCAGAGCCAGCTTTGTTGACCACAGTAGGTGACTGATGCTGGGTGTTCAGAGCAGGTCCTATAAATGGTATTAACTGTGTTGACTGCCAATTCTTCATCTCCAAATTGCTTCCTATATTCCTACTTCCTCCATTTGTTTTCTCCCAGGTCTGTGTTATCAAAGCAGACTGCTGGCCGAAGCTCTCTACCTCCATTGCTCCAGAGCAACAGAATAATATTTCTTATAATTATTGTTCACACTTAGTAGTTATCTGATGCTTTGTTTCTTGATTACAACAAAGAAAATCAAGGTCAGCTGCTCTTTGGTAAGATGTTTCTGTTTTATTTCTTGAATAGAAATGCTTCCCATGAGTATGAGAAAACATTGTTTATAGTCTTATTTTGCATTTCACTTAATTATAAAATAGCACAAAAATTTTAAAAGCATAATAAAAGATATTTGTACATAAAAACAAAATATGCAAGGATTTAAAATACAGATATGACTCAGCTGTGTGCTATTATCATTAATATTGAACTGTTTGAATTTCAAATATTCCTGTCCTTGCCTTCATGATTTAAAGGAATTAAACTGTGTATCTCTCTTATCTACCGATTTCAGGAACAAATATTCCCTTAGAACCTTCTCCCATGTGCATTACCAACTTGTACTTTAAATTCCTGAAATCTGGATTTAGTATATGTCTGCCTTTTGCCAACCACCTCTTCTTTAAATAACTAATTGAAGAATAACCTTTTCTAAAAAGATTTGCCAGGCACATCTAGGCAGGATGAAACAATTTTCCTCCTATACTGTTATTTTTTTACACTTTCATTAAAAGTATATGTTGTGATTTAAAATATCTCCAGTATAATTTTGTATCTCTGTGGGATCTGACACTCAAAACAGATTCATCATGTTTACTAGATTGAATTAATATTTATACTGTGGGAAATCAAGATGATAGTTTGAAATGAAAACAAAATAACAGCACATATTTGGAAACTTCCAGAGTAAGGCTGAATAATTGCTCAGATGACTTTATGCTTGCATCCTAAGACATAAAATAAGAAAAATCAGTGTTTTTGTTTACTAATGGCATCCCATCTAAAAACACAATGAAGATTTCTTATGCGTCCCTCCTCTACTCACATAAGTCCTCAGTTTTCACTGAAGTGTTGGACTTTTGTTATTATTATTTTGGTACTTGGAATCAAAGCTGTGACCTCCCACTTTCCAGGCAGGCACTTTGCCACGGAGCTATATCCCAGGTCCCTGACATGTTGACCTTCAGTGTGCACTTAGGGAACTGAAGTATTTCTTGTCTCGTTAAAGTTAGGCACATGGCTTATTTGTAGTCAGTCTTGAAATGTAGCCTCCTGAAACACAAAGGATCTTTTCTATCCAACACATCCTGAGCATGGGAAATAAGTTTCTTTATGATATAGAAAATTTCAAGAATAACTTTTCCCACGAGAGTCGTAGCTGAGTTAATTAGATTTTATAAAGTTCTATATACAGGAAGACATGATTTTGTTTTCCTGTGATCGAGATAATTTTAGTTTGTAAAATTCTTTCCAGGGCTTAACAAAGCACTTGGGACAGGAGGACTTTGCTGCACTCATAGTTGTCAAGTGTAGTGCAGCAGGTTTTTGCCCTCCTGTGCTTCTCTTTATCATCAAAGCCCCATTATTTCATGTTTGTAAGAATCCTTGGGTTACCGTCATGATTATAACTATTAGTTTAGGAAGACACTAAAGCTCTAGACACATGGATTACAAAGAGTGCTGAAGTCTTCTGTGAGCTTATCACAGTGATGACATGAAGATCCAGGCTGCTTTGGGTCAGACTTGCTGAATCCTAAGGCCATCTACAATTGGAGCCCAGATGTAAGTCAGATGGCCAGATAGATTTGGATATTGGAAAAGGAAAATGCACTGTAGGAATTTACTGAGCACATTTGCTAACATAATATTACTTTGTGTGTGTGTGTGTGTGTGTGTGTGTGTGTGGAACTGGGGATTGAACTCAGGCCCTTGCACTTGCCAGGCAAGCGCTTATTCTACTGAGTCATCTCCCCTGCCCTACAATATTACTTTTGAGGAAATGTTTCTTTCAAAAATTTATCAAGCTGTCTATATCTTTTTTAAAAAATGTATTTAGTACAGGGTCTACAGGGTCTCACTACACAGATCAGACTCATAATGATACTCCTGTTTTCAGCCTCCCAAGAGCTGGGATTACAGGTGTGCACCACAATATCCAGTCTCAATTGCCATCTCAGCGTGCTGGGGGGGGGAGTGAAAAAGGCATGTAGAGCTGGGAATTGAACCCCAGTCCCCTGCATCTGCCTAAGCAGTCACTTTACTGAGCTATCTGGCCAGTCTAAGCTGTCTCTATCTTGATGCAATCTTGAAAGTCATGGTATGGCTTGAGGTCCTAGAAGATGCTTAGGACTACCTCACTGCAGGCGCTCTCTGAAGACATCATTTATTCTAAATTCCCTGGAAGTATTAAAAAAAATACCTATTAAGTCTTTTTAGATTTTTTATTACTCATTATTAACTTTATTGAAAAAAATCAATAATAATTATATAACAAATTAAAAATTGTAGGCAAATATTGAAATGTGAAACATATAAGATGTAAAGTGAATTTTATAAAAATATTTCTGAAATGAATACTTAACATGAGATTAATAATGGATTGTACACTGTAAAAAATTATTTACAAACTTAAATGAATATAGCAATAAAATTGTCTCAAACATGAAGAAGAAAGAGATTACAGATCAGTCACATAATAGTTTACTCTGTGCCAAAATGAAGGAATATATATATGTATATATATATATATATATATATATATATATATATATATATTTAGAATTCTTGAAGTAGAAGGGGTAGGCAATAAATATTTAAAGATTTAAAATTTCTGAATTTAGTTCAAGTTATAGTACCACATTTCCAAGAAAAATGAACCTTTTGCAGGAGAAATGTGAATGAAATCATACCAAGATACACAAAAATGATTTCTCCAAAACTAATTGTAAAGAAAAAAATCATCAAAGCATATACATAGAAAAAAATATTAACTATGGAAGAGGAAAATTAAATAGCATTTTATTTCACATTAGAAAAAAAGGATAAAGTGGGTAAGAAACTAATTTATTCAAAGGACTGAAAAAAAAGATCTATCCTCATTGAATTTTATACTTAACAAACATACATTTAAAAATTAAAAGTAAGATAATTTCCAGTTACTCAAAATATCCCAGAACCTCCAGATGTAGCATATAGAAAATAACAAAGACCGTAATTCGGAAGGCAAGAAAAGTTGCTGTATGGTCTTGGATAAGGAATAAAGACCTCTCAGAATGGTAGTTATGCAGGACTATGTAAAATATAATTACATTAGGTGAACCCATTTAAAAGGTCATTGAAGATTTCCACAAAACAGTATCAATCTTATGTCAGGTTATATACATTTCTTTTCATATATATATATATGTGGATATATATCTATCCACACACACGTGTGTGTGTGTGCGTGTGTGTGCAAAAGACAAGGAAGAACTAATATAAAGTCAATGGAAAATGGAAATCCACTTTTTAAAGTTTCTAATACTAGGAGAAAATATACCATGTCTTGTAAGTAGATTGTAAATCGAAGAAGCAGTATAAATCATAACACAGAAATGAAAACCAAACTACTCAGAAAATTGATTAAATATTAATTAACTCAAATTAAAATTAAACATTTCAAAACAATATTCAAAAATTAATTTAAATTGTGAGTCCAACTAAGAGGCCAGAATGTAGTGGATCATATGTATGAATCTGTGATCAATTCAGAGCATTCATACAGTATTTGATTAGATTATTATATGCAAAAATATCAAGGAAGAAAAAGTTTTCATAATAGTAAAGAATTACTAAGAATACAATGTAACAAAAATAGTGGAATGGCAAATATATGACCAGTACTTCTAACAGTTTGGTGATAGGCTATTGCACAATGTTCTAGTATGTGGCAGAAATGGACAGTGCCCATGTCGCTTACTGGTGGTCAGGTGTCACTTGTGGAAACAAGCTACTGATATTTCCTTGATATCCACCCTGTGGACAGAATCAGACAGATTCTGTCTGACGCAGACAGAATCATGACCTATAGGGTGCAGGGGAAATCCTTTTGTAGAGTATGCTGTTGGAAATATTTTGCTGATGTATACAAAAGAATAATTGAAAGACTGCTTTTGCACACCTCTTATTCGCCTGTGTTTAATTGTTTGCCCTATTTGGTGGGTTCTTTCTGTTCTCTACCATGAAGTTGTGGTCATTTTGATCCCTATCTTTTAGCTATCATGAAATTCTTTAGTTGTTCTTTGTCATGGAAGTATTTCACTTCTCCATTAAACTTGAAAGAGAGTTTTTCAGGGTTATCAGTCTGGGTTGGAATTTGTTTTCTTGCAAGATTTGATACACTTTGCTCAGTGCTCTTCTTGACTTCATGGTTTGTGAAGAGAAATCTGCCATTATTCTGATGGGTTTTCCTTTAAATGTGATTTATTGCTTTTCTCTAGCGGCTTTTAGTATACTGTTTCCTGTGTTGAATTTCTGGGATCTTGATTGGATGTGTTTTTAATTGGGTTAATGTTTTTTTGGAATTCTGTATGCTTCTGTTATCTGAATATCGGTTGTTTCTCCATGTTTGGGAAGTTTTCTGCTATTACTTCTGCCCATATTCTTTTTATATCATTTGTATTGACTCCTTCTTTTTCACTGATGCCTTCTAATCTTATGTTGTTCATCTTTGCATCATCTTGCAGGTGTTGAATTATTTTTTCCTGAATCCTAGTTGTCTTTAAAAGATCTTTTTTTACATTTCTTCATAGCTGCAATAGTGTCTTCAAGGTCTGAAAGTCTATTTTCATTCTCATTTGGATGGTTTTGCAAGCATGTGATTGAGGTTCTAATTTCCTGTATATCACTTTGAATCTGCTTCATGCATTCTATTTCTTTCTTACATTGCTCATTCAAGGATTCCATCATTTTTATATCCTACTCTATTTTTCATAAGTATCTTCTTTTTTATTTAAAAGTATTTTTATTTCAGTCATAGAAATAAATCCAGAATTGTACAGATTTGTAGTTTTTTAGTTATTATGAGAAAATATCTTCTTTTAAAGAGTAACTATTAATAACTAGTGTTTCAGCCCTGTTTTTCACAATATTTCAGTTTTTTACATTACTAATATTTACATTAGTAACAAGGTACATAATTTTACATTACTAACATGGTACTTAATAGAAGTGCAAAGTGGTTAGTTTTTTATAGTACACAAATATTAGTACTTCTTTCATTATAGTTATCATTTCTTTTTTTACTTCAGAAATTACAGCTGATCTGATTTCCTTTATACCTTTCAGCAGTTGTTTCTTTACTTCAGATACTATTATTTCAGAGATTTCAGGTGTTTTATTTCCAATTTCTTCTATGCTATTGTTTCCTGCATCTGTTCTGGGTGGGCTCAGGGCCTGAGAATGCCTTTTGCTCCTTCTCTTCATCATTTTGTATAACACAGTCTTCTGACCTTTGATGTAGAGCTTTGGTATAGTTATTACATTAGCACCAGTTCTGGATCTACCTTGTTCAAACTTGTCCAGTTGGGTGTGGCTTGGGCCTGGCTGCTGTGCTCCACTTCTTCCTGCTCCAGCCCTTGGAACTGAACCCACTTTGCCACTTTGGCAAGCTGTTCTGCTCCTGGATCAGCTAGGTGGGTCTTGCCTCTAGCCTCTTTGCAGGGAGTTCTGCTGCAGGGTTCCACATCAGGCCTGTATAATGGAGGAAGTTTCACTCACATGCCAGGCCTGGGTGCTGGCTGAGGCGGCAGTCCAGTGGGCCCCAGGCTGTCCCACTCACACACCAGGCCTGGAAGCTGGCTGGAGTCACCAGTGTTCATTTGTTTTTTCTTTGGTGAAACTGGGGATTGAACTCATGCCCTTGCACTCACTGGGGAAGTGCTTATTCTACTGAGCCATCTTCCCGGCCCCAACAGTGTTCATTGTATGATTCAGGGTTTCTCAGAGTCCTTCCCAAGCAGCCTGCAGCCATTAAAATCACAGAAGCAGCTTTTTTTCTTTGAAAGAAACCACTAAAGTGTACTTTATCAATTACCAGTTTTTTATACCTAATGAACTGCCAGTTATTAACCAATAAGTATCATACGCTGGGTGATCATCAATTTAAAATGAAGACAATAAATAAGATTGTGAAGGAGGAAAGATAGAAAGCATTTTATTAGAGTATGTATTAGGTACTTATTGAGTTCTCGTGTTCTAGGCCTAGGCTAGATGATAGGGATTTTGGAAGGGATAATTGCAGCACTTTTCCCTGGAAAATCTCAGTCTGTAGAAGAAACAGGCTGACCCTGAAGACTTTCAGGTGCCTAGAGAAGCAGGTCACACACTTGAGAAATGGGCAGCAAAACTCTGCAGTGAAGCTCTACTAAACAAAGCCCACTTGTAGCAAAATGTGATAAGACAGAAATTTTCATCCTACTGGTGGAAGTATTAACAATGTAAGCAAGTTATAAACAGAATGATTCCACTACTTGGTTAGTATAGATAGTTTTCTGCTCTCACAATATTATTGCCACCTTTAATTTTTTTCTAACAAATGAATTGTATCATGTTCATTAAGAACAACTGACTCATACTGATAGTAGCCACCATTTCCAGGGACACTTATATTTTGAAAGCTAAATCCTTTAGAGTAGAGAAAGAATTGTGACAGATGACAAAGAGACATGGTAGATTTTAGAACACTATGGCAAGTAATTTTAGAATGTATTTGTATTTTTATATTACCAACTACCCCGAATTATCTAGACAGGGAAAAATAGTCAATAGCTTATACTTTAAATTCCTCATGCACATCTGTTAATTTGGATTTGGTTGCTGCCCAGAGAAGCCTTTTTATACGTAAGGTCTAGCTTCTAAGACAGTCCACAAAACTCTAAGTAACACATAAGCACATGATCAATTATATGAATAGCAGCACTTTGCAAAATGTGTCAGATATTACATTCACAGGGATCCATGAGTTTTGTAAGAGTTTTTAGATCATGTTTTTATTTTGATGACAGTCTAAAAGTTAATGTAATCATCTTTACAATCATCTAAACAAATACGATGCTATGTGACTATTCAAATCTTTATAGTATCTGTGTAATGTGTTATTCTCTTGTCATCATTTGGTGTACCAGTATTAGAGGTTTACTACATGCATTTGTTAAAAACCAACTTTCACTGAAGTAGCTTACTTTAAAGTTAAAATGACAAATCTTTCATATCCATTATCATACTTAATGTTGACTTTATTTACCTGTAATGAGACACAATTTTTAACTCCCATTTAAAAGATATACATCACTATAATTTTAGTTCTTAAAATTAAATTTAGATTTTGAAAACTAGATGACACAGCACAGTGGAATAATGTTTCAGATTAATAATAAAATAATGAGGGCAGAGAAACTATGTAAAATCACACTCATTTTGAGAGACAGGAAAAATTAAGTTGCATAGCTATGTAAATGAATTTTGCAATACTCAAGTAGAGAAAAACAGTGAGGAATTTCATCATCATACAGGTCATAGTAAGCAACTTACTTAACTAACATGATCAGGATTACTTTGGGAACTTTCTAATTGATGATTTAAAACATATCAGCATTATACTTTATGTTGTCCTAGTAAATTGTTTTATCAAAATAACATATCAGTATTTTATTTTTGTTCTACATATGTTTTTAATTTAGAGTTTTTGAGGAAAAGAAGACAGACTTAGAGCTTCTTGAAATGTTTTGGCTGAGAAGCGTGGCAGCCACGGTCCTGCCTTCCCCTGTGGGCTCAAGAGAGCTGAGCAGTGACTACAATGCAAAGCCTGCTTCTCTCATGTACGCTCTCTGCTTACATTTTAGAAACTTTAGATTTTGTATTTCCTGACCTGAAGCAACGCTTATTTTCCCCAAGATGTAGTAATACAGGCTCTGCTGAAGGGAGGCTGTCTCTTCATATGTGGTTTTTGCATATTTATGCGTGGCAGTTCTAGTGAGTGTGACTTCTCTCTGGGACACCATCACATTCTATTTACTCTCTCATCATAGTTTAGAAGAGGGTTTGAGTAGAAATTAACCTTTAGGAGTTAGCTTCTGTGATCAGCCCACTGCATTTGCAGGCTGGAGTCTCCCCTAGTTAGAAGAGATCTTTGTGTCCTTTTCTTTCCCCAGCCTCCTCCGGTCACCAGCATAATGCCTGCCTCTCATCTTGTGTTTCTCCATGATTACTTGTTATTCATTTTACCTCATTAATATTTAAAGAGCATTGCAGTTATTCATTGAAAAGGGCAACACTTACCACCAACCATGCAAAGGTGAACTCAGACAAAATTTCTGAGGAGATATTTTGAAAGCATGGTATTTCCAAAGTCTGATTTATCTGTATTTCTATTGTATGGTTGTTTCTCCATTCATTCTGTGTAACTACAATAAAACATAAGGGGGAAAATACATGGATCTTTGAGAGCGCATTTTATGGAAGATACAAAATGAGTTTTAGTATGAAAAGTCATCTGTCCTCAGGGGATAGGTGTGAAGTAAAGAGGCAGAACACCACTACCATACTCATTAAATAAATGGTAATACCAAGGCACAAGAAGCACAAAGATCCTATGTACATATCCCCATTGCATCTGCCATATACAAACTCCCCTACAGTTAAGCATGTGTACCAGAGCAGTGCATTTGCTAGAATAAGTGGTCTTATGTTTAAACATTATCACCTGAAGTCTATAGTTTACATTAGGGTTCACTCTTACACTGTACAACCTTTGTATTTGGACAAATGTATATGCCAGGTATCCACCATTATGACATTATATAGAATTGTTCGATTGCCCTTAAAATTCTCTGAGCTGGGTCTATCGAATTTTCTTAATTCCTGATAACCACTGATGTTTATACTGACTTCATGTCTAACTGCCTTCTTAGAGCTTATAAAATTTCATCAATAAAGGAATAATACAGAAAAATATATAAGAAAGTGTGAGGAAGTATGATGAGTTATTTTTACTTTAAATTTATTATGAGAGGGCTGGCCAAAAAGCTCAGTGAATTAAAGCACCTGCAAGCAGGCACAGGGGCTGGGAGTTCGATCCCCGGGCCTCTGTGCTGGTCCCAACCCCTGAGGTGCCCTGAGGCAGCAATTGAGACTGGGCTTGGTGGCACGCACCTGTAATCCTAGCTCTTGGGAGGCTGTAAACAGGTGAATCACTATGAGTCTGATCTAGTAGTGAAACCCTGAACACCCTGTACAACCTTCCCTAAAATACAAAAAGAAAAAATTATTATGAGATAAACATCTTCCTCCTTTTTGAGTTTGCATAGATAAATATGAACTTTGGTATTCAAATTGTAGTACCAAGGAAAAATTTACAAATTAAAAAGAACTCATTCCAGTAACAAAAAATCTTATTTTAATATCTAATACCCTCCTCTCTTTCTCTCTCTCTCTCTCTCTCTCTCTCTCTCTCTCTCTCTCTCTCTCTCTCT
>NW_004524583.1:1698954-1733275 GCF_000260255.1 Octodon degus
AAAAAAAAAAAAGAAAGAAAGAAAGAAAGAAAAGAAAAAAGAAAAAGAAAATGTCTTGCAGAACTCTTGAACTACTCTGTATTATTTCATCAAATGCACTCAATGTCATTTTCTTAGTATTATTCAATTATTAAATCATTACTTCCTTTCAATGTGGGATTTTGTTTTATTTTAGACTCTGTCATGCTATATAGCGAGCACCAGCTTATTGCTAATAGTCATCTTCTATTTAATGCATTTAATTATCTAAGATGCATTTTCAGGATATAGTGCCAGATCAAGGGGCATGAATATTCACATTGCTATTAGTAGTACATTATTTTTAAATCTGACATATTTCCTAGCTTCAGAATATTATATCAGACCTGCATGTTTTACTTACATTAAAGTTATGATTAATACTACCTGTTTACTTTACTGACAGCTCTTTCTTCATGATGCCCCTGAGTCCAAGTCTCTTCAATGGGCACAACTTCTCTGCAACATTCTGAGAGAGTGGCTACTTATTTATTTGTATTCATAACTCCTCAAGCTTAAGAGATTAGATCACTACCCTCTTTGTGCTCCATCTCTGTGCCCACATTCTTTCTGCCCCCACTTTCCCATTCTCCTTCCATCACCCTCCCTGTCCAGATCTCCATCTCTATCTCCAGATTCAACTCAGAGCTCCACCCTGTTCTATACTCTTTTTCTTAATTTTGAGACAGGGTCTCATTAAATTGCTGAACTGGTCAGGGTGAGGTTAAACTTGTGATCCTCCTACTTCAGCCTCCCATAATGCTAGGATTGCCTCTCAGCATGTTCAGAGTTAGTTCAGAACTCTCCAACAGACACCATAATCTGTGGATGCTCAAATCCTTTAGAGAAAATGGTATATATTTTCACATAATCTACATACATTCTCCCATACACATGAAATCATTTCTAGATTACTGACCATGCCTAATATAATGAAAGTGCTATATAAATGCTTGTTATACTATGTTATTTAAAGGATGATGTCAGTATATGGTATGTATGTATTTTTTCCTAATTTTCTTTTTTACCTGTGGTTGTTTATTTATTTTTATTGTTTTGCAGTACTAGGGATTGAACTCAGGACCTTGCACTTGCCAGGGAGGCACTTACTCTACTGAGCTATCTCCCTAGCCCATCAGTCATTGTTTAATCTGCACATGAAGAACCAATGGATGTATGTTATACAAATCCCATAATTTAAACCTGTCCATTCTTGTTAAAGTCATTTAGCTTTAATAGTATTTCCAAATGGAGTAAATTTTATGTCATCATAATTTCTTGATATATTTCATACCACTATTGATATTAACTTTATTCTTAGAAAATTATTAATCATTTTATTTGAATCCAGACACTGATCTAGTCCTAATACCAGTGAAGACCATGAAATGTTCTCAATATATTTTTATGCACATTATCCAAACATATGTTACATTTTTAAAGCTTTTCTAGATTCTGAGAAGTTGACAGTACAAGTAACACAATTTTGTAATATAAACTCCCTATAAAAACCAAAACCAAAACTAAAACAGTGTAGACAATCTATGTAAATAACAACACAGTCCTATTCGTTTCCACAAACTGCCAGAGTGCTGTGGTATTGGCAACTGCGTGGAAAAAAACAGAGGAATGTCAGCTGTGCTTCTGATAGCCCTGGAAATACAGAACCTTCCCCAAGTAACAGGCAATCACTGGGAAATGAGGCAGACTAATTTGAGAGTAAGAGTAAGTGGAGAAGAGTGAGTGTAAGCCCCAAATTATCATGTTTTAGAGGGAAAAGGAATGGAGTACTCAGTGCTGGAGATGATGGTGCATTTTGGGGTGTGTTCCTTACTGAGAAGAAGCCCTTAGTGGGGAAGTGCAAATTAAATGGGACAGGTCTGACAGGAAGAACAAAAGAGGCAATTTCGATAAAAGTGGGATGCAGAAGTGAAGGATGTGTTCTGAGGAAGTCCAGGGGCATAGTGTTTACAGTGACAGTAACAGGAGGGCGACCTCCACTCACACAAGAGTCCAGGAAATCTGGGTTGTCTAGGTTGGCAGGGACTTCTATGGTATGTAAAAATCAGCTCAACAGGAGCCGTACAAAAGCAATGAGTAGAGTCATTCATGAAAAATTACTCTAAGAAATGAGGCTGGAGAACAAAATACTCCAGAACAAGAGCACACTAGCAAGAAATGAGCACAAATAAAGAAAGCTACAGACTATCCAAACTGACTAAGAGAAATAAAGAAAATGATATAAACTGTGCAAAATCTTATAAAGAGTCATATATCTGTGAGCCCACTGACAGGTGCTAGAATTTAAAAAGAAGAGTTGGAAACCTTTAATATTAAAAATAATCACTCAAGAAATGAAAAAAAGAACAGATTCCCCAAACAAATAAACGTATATATTATGCATTAAAAGAAATATAAAAATAAGAATTGAATTATAGAATAAGATTTAATTTAATAAACTAGCAATTAATTTTAAGTAAAAGCCAAAAGGATGAAGAGTTTCAAAGAAAATGGTATGCAAAGAAGATAAAAATATAGTACAAAGCATTGAAGGAAAAATCAAATCATGGAAAAGAACAAATACTAAAATAGTACTTCAATAAAAAATTCTTAAAATAAAAAGAAAATACATATTAAAAACTTATACTGAAAAACTAAGAAAATAGATGCAGAATGTATACTAAAAAATTCTTAAATTATTGAATAAAGTCAATTATGCAGAAATTCATATTGTTATTAGCTTTTTTTTTTGTACTGGGAATCAAACTCAGAACCTAGCACTTGCCAGGCAGGCACAGCACTGCGGAGCTATATTCCTGACCCTTGTTATTAGCTTTTGTATGGAAATTTTATGTCAGAAAATAGTGGAGTAGCATATTGAATTTACTCCAGGAAAGGAAATGTGAGCTAAAGATTTTACAGTTAGCACAATTATCCTTTTAATAAGAAGATTCTAGAAGGATATTTTATCTTTAATGTAAATGAACACATGAAACATAAGCATTAAAAATAAAGAGGGCAGGATTGAGGGACTGCTGGTCATAGAGGGATGAAGAGATATGGAAAAAAGACAAGTAAAAAACTGGCCAAAGGACTCCAACCGGTACCCAAACCAGGAGTGTAAGTGGGGTAACCAGGGGTCCTCCAGATCCTTATTCCAGCTAGCATTCAGGACTGGCCTGCAAGTGGGGCATCCCAGGGCCCTCTGGGTCCTTATCCAGCCAACGCATAGGCCAGATGTGTGTGTGTAACTTCATCCATCAGACAGGCCCGGTGTGGAACCCTGTGGCACAACTCCCTGCACAGAGGCTAGAGGCAAGACCCACCCAGCTGATTGAGGAGCAGAACAGCTTGTCGGAGTGGCACAGTGCGTTCAGTTCCAAGGGCTGCAGAAGGAAGAAGTGGAGCACAGCAGCCAGACCCAAGCCACACTCACCTGGATGAGTTTGAACTTGGTAGATTCAGACCTGGTGCTAAGATATTAACTGCACCAAAGCTCTACATCAAAGGTCAGAAGAAAGTGCTATACAAATGATAAAGAGAAGGAGCAAAATGCATTCTCAGTCCATGAGCCCACCCAGAACAGATACAGGAGACAATAGCATAGAAGAAACTGGAAAGCACACACCTGAAATCTCTGAAATAATAACATCTGATGTAAAGAAACAACAGCAGAAAGGTATAGAGGAAATCAGATCAGCTATAATTTCTGAAGTAAAAAAAAATAAATGATAACTATAATGAAACAAGTACTAAATGCTTCTAAAAAGAGAATATAAAAATGATAGAACCCTTGAATGAACAACATAGGAAAGAAATAGAATGCATCAAGCAGATTCAAGGTAATATACAGGAAATGAAAAACTTAATCACACTCTGGCAAGACAGTTTGAATGAAAGTGAAAGTAGACTTTTAGACCTTGAAAACAGCATTGTAGTTAGTACAACGGTAAGAAAAGATCTCTTAAAAACAACTAGGATGCAGGAAAAAATAATTCAACATCTGCAAGACAATGCAAAGATGAACAATGTAAGACTAATAGGCATCAATGAGAAAGAAGGAGTCAGTACAAATGATATAAAAAGAATATGGGCAGAATAGCAGAAAACTTCCCAAACATGGGGAAACAATCTGATATTCAGCTAAACGAAGCATATAGAACTCCAAATAACATGAACCCAAATTAAAACCACACCCAGTCATATAATAATCAAGATCCTAAATTTCAGCAGAGGAGCAGTACACTAAAAGCCGCTAGAGAAAAGCAATAGATCACATTTAAAGGAAAACCCATCAGAATAATGGCAGATTTCTCTTCACAAACCATGAAGTCAAAAGTAGCACTGAGCAAAGTGCTTCAGGTCTAACAAGAAAACAAATTCCAACTCAGACTGCTATACTCTACAAAACTCTAGTTCAAGATTAATGGAGAAGTGAAATACTTCCATGACAAAGAACAAGTAAAGAATTTCATGACGACAAAGCCAACCCTACACAGACTTCTAAAAGATAGGGATCAAAATGACCACAACTTCTTGAATGAGAATGGAAAGAAACCACCAAGTAGGGCAAACAATAAAACCCAGGAGAAAAAAAGGTATAAAACAGCAGGCTTTCAATTATTTTTTGTATACAGCAGCAAAATATTTCCATCAGCATACTCCACAAATGGACTTCTCCTGAACCCTGTGGGTCATGATTTTGTTTGGTCTACAGGGCGGATAGCAGTGGCACAGTCCCACAAGTGATATCTGGCCACCAGTAAGTGTGATGGACATTGTCCATATCCACCACATACTAGAACTGTGTGCTGTTCATATATTTGACATTCCAATATTTTTGTTATGTTTTATTCTCAGTAATTCTTTACTATCATGAAAACTTTTTCTTAGTTGATATTTTTGTATATATTAACCTAATCAAATACTGTGTGAATACTGTCAATTGAGGGCCAGCCAAATAGCTCAGTGAATTAAAGCACCTGCAAGCAGGTTCAGGGGCCGGTGTTTGATCCCTCTTCCTGCAGTGCTGGCCCTGCCCCCCAGGTGCGCCGAGACAGCAATTTAGACTGGGCATGGTGGCACACACCTGTAATCCCAGTTCTTGGGAGGCTGTAAACAAGGAGGATCACTACGAGTCTGATCTAGGAGTGAGACCCTGAACACCCTGTAGACCCTTTCCTAAAATACAGAAAAATAAATAAATAAACAAGCAAAAGAACTCCAAAAAACCCTCTGAACTGATCACAGATTCATATATATAATATGCTCCTTTCTGGCCTCTTAATTGGATTCATAACTTAATTTTAATTTTTGAATATTATTTTGAAATATTTAATTTCATTTTGAATTAATTAATATTTATTCAATTTTATAAATATTGTTTAAGTTTTTATGATTTATACTATTTCTTTGACTTACAATCTACTTACAAGACATGTTATGATACTTTCTCCTAGTGTTAGAAACCTTAAAAAGTATATTTCCATTTTCCATTGCTTTTATATTAGTTTTTATCTTTTCAACACACACACACAGACACACACACACACACACGAAAAAATATGTATATAACCTGACATAAGATTGATATTGTTTTGCGGAAATCTTCAATAACTTTTTAAATGGGTTCATGTAATATACTTGTATTTTACACAGTCCTGCATAATTACCATTTTGAGAGGTCTTTATTCTTTATCCATGACCCCCATACAGCAACTTTTCTTGCCTTCTGGATGATAGTCTTTGTTATTTTCTATATGGTACATCTGGAGGTATTAGCATATTTTGAATTTTTGTAACTGAAATTATTTTACTTTTAGTTTTCAAATGTATGGTTGCTAAGTATAAAATTCAATGAGGACAGATCTTTTTTTTCAGTCCTTTGAATAAATTAGTTTCTTACTCACTTGCTCCTTTTTTTCTAATGTGGAATAAGATGCTATTTAATTTTGTTCTTCCATAGCTAATATTTTTTCTATGTATATGCTTTAATGATTTTTTTCTTTATAATTAGTTTTGGGCAATTTCATTTTTGTGTATCTTGGTATGATTTTATTCATATTTCTTGTGCAAAAGGTTCATTTTTCTTGGAAATGTGTTGTCATAATTTTAACTAAATTCAGAAAGTCTAAATCTTTAAATATTTGGATTGGCATCAAGTCTGAAAAGGTCCTTTAAAGACTTCTCCAAATACAGCTTCTCTAACAACAATGGAACACCTATTTCTGACAAAAGAAAACAAAAATAGGGGGATATAATTAAAGGGCCATTTCATAATGAAAAAAATATATGTATGTACAAAATAGAGTATATATACAGCTACCTTCTATTAGTTCAATGAGAAGAAAGGTTTGTACTAATATTGTTTAGACAAGATATCATGTCTTCATCTTGTCCTCTGAATAACTATTACGAAGACAGCAATATGCAATGTGTTAATTATTGTAACTGTCCTACTAACCTGTTTTGAAGCTGTTTCATTGCTATTTTTCTCATTAAAATGAACAAAAAATTTAAAAAAATAAATAAATCTTTAAATATTTATTGCCTACCCCCTTCTACTTTGAGAATTCTCATTATATGAATATAAGTTTCTTGATTTTGACAGAGTGAACTATTATATGAGTACTCTGTAATCTCTTCTTCATGTTTACTTTAAACAATTTTTATAGTTATATTCATATAGGGTTGTAAATATTTTTTACAATGTGCAATCTATTATTAATCTTATGTTATATAGTCATCTCAGAAATATTTTTCAAAAATTCACTTTGTTTATATCTTATATCTTTCACATTGCAATATTTATCTATAATTTTCAATATGCTATATAATAATTATTGATTTTCTTTTCTTTTTTTTTTGTGGAACTGGGGATTGAACTCATGCCCTTGCACTTGCCAGGCAAGTGCTTATTCTACTGAGCCATCTCCCCAGCCCCTTGATTTTCAATAAAGTTAATAATAAGTTTTTTAAAAAACTGGGCAAATGTGCTAAAAACAACCACTTCACAGTCCTGAAAACTGACTAAAGGAACATTAAATTAAAAAGCATTTCTCAGGGGACCGGGGAGATGGCTCAGTAGAATAAGCGCTTGCCTGGCAAGCACAATGGCCTGAGTTCAATCCCCGGTTCTACCAAAACAAAAAAAACAAGACAAAACAAAACAAAAAAAAGCATTTCTCTTGAAAAACCTCTAGGTTTGTATTAATATCATTGGAGAATTTCTTATGCTCATTCCTGTACGCTGAGTAACCACCTTAAAGATAAATATATGCATTGTATTAACTATTGTTATTCACTTGTCATCATATTAAGTAATTTTGTTTTATCTTTTTTCCTAAAATAAAAAAAAGAAAAACCTCTAAGACTTCAGGAAAAACAGTAAAAGTCATCATCTTTTTGCCGATATGCAGCACAAAATAGGCTAAGACAGTGGCAAACCAGGTTCACAAGTGTGGAACTTAACGGGAAGCTCCTAGAAATTCAAGAGTCAGGGAATGGCTAAGTTTTGCACACATTCTGAAATCCTGAGGAAAATATTCAAGTGGGGAAGACCCAAGAGAGCTCTGGCAAAAAGAAAATGGCAAAAGGCTATGGATAGAAAACCATTTCATAGCATCAAGAAAAATTAAACACCTTGGAATTAAACTCACCAAGAAAATAAAGACCTCTACAAAGAAAACTAGAGAGAAAACTCCTAAAATAAGAAAATTGAAGAGGACATCAGAAAATGGAAAGCTGTCTCCAGATCTTGGCAGAAGCAAGACTGTCGAAATGGACATCCTTCCAGAGCTGTTACACAGATTCAGTGCAGTCCCAATCAAAACACCAGCAGCATGCTTCATGGACACAGGGAAGACCCTGCTGAAATTCATACAGAATTGATTGATTCTTTCTATTTCTGTTTGATTGTTTTTCTTTGCATCCTTTTTGTTTTGTTTTGGTTAGTCTCTTTTTCTTTTTTGTTTTCTATTTTACTTACATTTATTTTCTTTAATCATATTTTATCTTACCAATGTCTCATTCATCTTATCTTTTTGTTTATTCCTCATATATTACTTCTATTTTTCTCTTTCCCCATGCCTTTTATTTACTAATATTATTATTAAGCTTCATCAGTTTTTAGTGATTTAGTTTAATCCAGGCTATTATTGATTTCTCTTGTATTTTTAATGTGATGTATTAATTGTTTTTACTACATCATTATTGTGTATCAATAACTAGTTTGTCTTTTTGTCTATAGCACTATTGCAGATATTTTTGTATCATTAAGGGTAGCATATTTACTGTTTTTAATTGATTATTATAGGATGTACATATCTGGTTTGTCTTTGAGTTTTATCTTCTTCTTCTTCTTCTTCTTCTTCTTCTTCTTCTTCTTCTTCTTCTTCTTCTTCTTCTTCTTCTTCTTGTTAATGGTGGCATAGTTGTTGAATTTAATTGATTATTATTTTAGTACAGTATCTGGTTTGCTTTGTGTCATTGACCAGGCTGTGGCTTGTTTTCTCCAAGAGACACTGGGTATTATGCACCAGAAGAGGGGTTGGCACTAGGAAAACCCATAGGTAAAAACAGAAGTGATATCCATTCCAACAGAAGCACAAATAGCTTTATTAAAACATGAAAAAAACAAGGCAACATGACTCCTCCAGCTTTACAGAATTCATCAGTGACTGAATGTAAAACTATCCAAGTCAATGAAATGTCAAATAATTGATATGATTGATCTATAACTTGAGCAACGACTTTGAAAAGGATACAAAGGACAGCTGAATTAATTAAGGAAAACAATGCAGAATGTCAAAGAGCAATTCAACAAAGAAATAAAGATTCTGACAGAAAACCAGACAAAAATTCTGGAGATCAAAAGCTCAAGTAAAATCAAACACTTCGTGGAAAGCCTCAACCGTAAACATGACCAAGCAGAGCACAGGGACACAAGGCTTGATGATGAGGTGGAGGAAATATTTCATACAGACACTGAGAAGAAAAAAAACCCATCAGGAATAATAGACAAAACATCCAGGAACTCTGGGACACAGTTTGGAGACTAAACTTAGAAATTCTTGGAAGAAGGTACAAAGGTTCAAAACAGTGGCTTGACTGAACTAAAGATAAAATGCATCAAATACCTAAATAGTAAAACAGAAACACTGTAACTAATGGAGGAGAAAGTAGGTAGAAATCTTGAAGTTATAGGTATAGGCGGGAATTCACGAACAAAAACCAAACTACATGGGAAATACTTCAAAGAATCAACAACTTTTAAAGAATCTCTTTGGAAAGTTTCTGCACATTAAAAGAAATCACCAACAGAGTAAAAAGAAAATCCATTAATTGGGAAAAACTTTTAGACTGACTGCCCCTCAGACAAAGGACAAATGACCATCACCCGAGGCATGGATAAAAAATATGTGCCATTTTTTTGCACAATAGCATATTGCTCAACTATAAAAAAGACAAATTTGAGGTTTTTTAGGTAACTGGATGGGTCTAGAGACTGTATTGGTAAGCGAAATAAATCAGATCTGCATGTATAAACATCATATTGTTTTTCTGGTATAAGAACCTAAAAGAGTTAGTGAAATCTGAGAAGTATAATAGATACTGTGAAAGAGAAACTGTTCAAAGGAAAGGAACATCTTGGATGAAGAATAGGAGAAAAGGGCCGGCCAAATAGCTCAGCAGATTAAAGCACCTGCAAACAGGCGCAGGGGCCAGGGGTTCAATCCCCAGGCCTGCCATGCCGGCCCCACACCCGGGGTACACTGAGATGACAATTGAGACTGGGAGTGGTGGCGTGCACCTGTAATCCCATTTCTTGGGTGGCTGTAAACAGGCAGATCACTATAAATCCAATCTAACAGTGAGACCCTGAACACCCTGTACACCCTGAACATCCTTCCCTAAAATACAAAAAAGAAAGAAAGAAAGAAGAAAGGAAGGAAGGAAGGAAGGAAGGAAGGAAGGAAGGAAGGAAGGAAGGAAGGAAGGAGAATGGGAAAAAGAAATACACACACACACATACACACACAGAGAATAGAATGGATAATTGTACTGCTGATTTCTGCTAGTGTATTTATTTATTTATCCTTTTTTGTGTGTGTGTCCTTTTGAGACAGGGTTTTTCTGTGAAGTTCAGGCTGGTCTTGAGCTTTTTTTGTAGCCCACGCTGGTCTTGAACTTACAACTATTCTCCTACCTCAGCCTCCTGAATGCTGGGATTACAGGCGTGTGCCACTGCACCCAGCTTTCAGCCGGTCTATTTAAAAGAGTAGCTAATGCTTAATTTGTTTTTCTCTTTCCTTTTTAAATTTTTGACCAATTTTTCATGTTTATATCTGGTAATTTGAACAACTGATTTGAAAACAACAATATGCAATATAAGAAACATTGTTGACTTCCTATCATTTTTGTTTACTGAAATTCAGTATCATTTTTAATTTTTCTCTTACTATTTTTTTTACTTCTCTTTAAAAAATAAAAAATGGCATGAAAAAGTATTTTGAGATAATAACAGAAGACTTCCCAGATCTTGGGAAAGATGCAGAAATCCAGGTACAGGTATCACTCAAAACTGCAAAAACTCATGTTCCCACATCATATGGTATTTAGAAGGATGAAAGCACCAAGGAAAGCATGTGGAAAGCAGGAAGTGAGAAGCATCAGGTCACTGACAGACACAAACCCACGAGAATAATTTCAGATGATTTTGCAGGAGCACCCAAGGCCAGACAGGCATGGAAGGATGTATTTCAGCAACTAGAAGAAAGCACCTGGCAACCCAGAACATTACCGTAATCCAGCAGCGCTGTCATTCAGAAATGAAAGAGCAAGACATTCATGAGCAACGTGACAGCAGCGTGGCAGAGGCTTAAAGGAGCCCCACAAATGGAGGAGCAGGCGGCACAGGTGTCCTCAGGCTACTGAAGGAGAGAATCAAGCACCAAAAGAACAAAACGATGAGAAGGAGAATGTGACTTCTATTAACAACTCTGAATATAAAGTATCTTAAGCCTATTAAAAGACATACACCTAAAGACTGGATCAAAAGCAAGACCTAGTTCTTCGTAGGCTGCAAGTCACACATGTCATTAACAAATACCATTTTCAGTCTGTGTCACACATGCACAGACTGAAAATGAAAGAATAGTTCTGGAAAATTTTGGTAGAACAATTAGTAAGTGAAAGCAATGAAAGGAATACAAATAGGGAAGGAAGAAAAATTATCCTTGTTAGTCTTATTTATATTTAGATCATTCTAAAAGATTCTACCAGAAAAGCTTTGGAGCTGACAAAGAAATTAAGCAAAGTAACTGGTTAATTATCAACATCAAAATTCAATACACCAATAATGCAGCAGTTAAGAAGGAAAATAGGAAACCAATTCTATTCATAATAATTCAAAAAAGAATAAAATACCTAAGGATCAATGTAAACAAAGAGGAGAATGTTCTTCAAATGAAAATTTCAGAACTCTGAAAAAAGAAAACAAAAAAAGGGTATACAGATGAATGTCCATTTCGTATCTGTGTATTAAAAGTTGTTAGGATAGATATATAGTTACATTCTCTTAATGAATAGAGTGATTTGCTCTAATGGTGTTTGTAAATAGGATATCATGTCTGCATCTTGTACAGCAATTAACCGCTAAGAAGAATGTATGCAATGTGTGAATTATTGAAACTGTCCTACCAACTTGATTTGAAACTGTCTCATTGCTATTTGTTTATCAATAAAATTATGGGAAAATAAAAAAAGAAATTAGAAAAGACACTAGAAGATGGAGCAGCATCTTATATTAACTGATTGACGGGATCAGCCCTTTTAAAACTGCCGTATTACCAAAAGCACACTACCAAAAGCAATTCAATGCACGCACCATTAAAACACCAATTACTTTGCTCACAAAACTAGAAAAACAACTCTAGAATTCATATGGAAACACAAAACACACAGAATAGCCAAAGCAATGCCAAGCAACAAGAGTAAGGCTGAAGGTATCACGTTACGCAATTCAAGTACTACTACAAAGCCATAGTAACAAAAACAGTACGATACTGGCACAACAATAGACATGTAGACCGGCGAGACAGAGTGGAAGACACGGAAACAAACATGCGACTACAGCCGTTCAATTCTGGACCAAAGAGCAAAAAATATATGCTGGAGAAAAGACAGCTTCTTTAACAAGTGGTTCCAGGAAAATTGGATAGCTACATGTAGAAAATTGAAATAAAACCCCTATATTTTACACTGTCAAAAATTGCTTCAAAATGGATAACAAAACTTAAGTTTTGACTTAAAACTGAAACTGTTAAAACAAAATAGGAGAAAAAATTGAGGTCATAGGCTCAGGTTAAGACTTCTTGAATAGCAGTCCAACAACACAGAAAATAATAGTGAGAATCAATAAATAGGACTACATCAAATTAAGAAGGTATGTGAAGAAAATAAATATAAGTAAACAAACAGAGTGAAGAGACAACCTACACAATGAGAAAAACTCTTTACCAGCTACTCTTCCAACAGAGGATTTATATCTAAGATATATATGGGGCTCAAAACTTGACACCAAATACTAAACATCTTAATGAATAAATGCTCAATGGATTTGAACAGAAATTTTCAGAAGAATCCAAATGGCTCACAATTATGTAAAAAATTCAATATCCGTACCCATTAGAGGAACACAAATTAAAAATACATTGAGAAATTACCTCAGTCAGAATGGCTATCTTCAAGAACACATACAGTAAGAAGAAAGAAAGAAAAGAAGAAAGTATAAATTCTAGTTAAGATGCAGTAAAAAGAAGCTCTCTACGCTGCTGGTGGGAATGCAAATAGTACAGCGACCATAGAAATCAATATGACGTTTCTGCAAATAACTAAAGTTAGAACTACCATGCAATGCAGCTGCTCACTGTTTGGTATATACACCAAGGAATCAAAGCTAGAGATACTAGACAGCCGTCTAGGTTACAGCACCATGTGCAATGGCCAAAACACACACCAGACTGGGTCTAAGTACTCCCCAACACATGCACAGACAAGCTGTGGAGTGCTGTCCTTAGAAAGAAAATGGATAGATCTGAAGATTATCATTCCGAGCGAAAGAAACTAGATCCAGAAAGAGAAATATAGTATGTTCTCTCTAGCATGTGGAATACAAAAAAGATGACAAGAAAGTGGAAAGGAGACTATTACCAGATAGGAGGAAAGGAAGGAGAAAGAGAAACAAGTAAGAGCAACAAGGGGTATAATAAAATTAAAAAAAAAAACATTGTGCACACTAACTCACATCTTTTGAAAATGAAGTTGGTGAGCAGGAAGATGGGGTTTGGAGGTTAATAGGGTGTGTAAACGGTACTGCGTTATGTGCATGTACATGCTTGCTAAAACGAAACCTATTTATCTGTATAACCAACATGCAGTAATAAAAATGTGTAAAAATTAGAAAAATACAAAAGAAACCATGTAAGTATTAAAAATAAGAGAAAATTTCTATGAAATCTGGAAAAGGGAAATCCTTTCTAAGCTGTGACTTAAATCAATCAAAGCAGGAGGTCTTGCCTTCAGTCCTCAGAACCCAAATAGAAAAACAGAAAAATAAAAGCAGTAAGTGAGAAGAGTGATTGTATTTTGTAACAGAAAGAATTATTCTGCACTGGAAGCAATATTGTGAAGTAAGGATAGATGACAAACTGGGGAAATATTTGCAACTTATGCCACAAAGGTTAGTAGCATTTATGCCTAGGAAATTCTGAGCGTAGTAAGGATAATAAGTATGATGACCTCATTCATATGTTTGTTTATATGAATTCAGATAATCAGCATCAAACACTTAAGAACAACTAAAAATGCTAGAGAACCAAAAAATAATAATAAATAATATTTTTTTCCTGTATTTTAGGGAAGGGTCTACAGGGTATTTAGGTTCTCACTACGAGATCGGGTTCATAGTGATTCTCCTCTTTACAGCTTCCCAAGTGCTGGGATTACAAGCTCATGCCACCACGCCCAGACTCAACCACCTTCTTGGCGCACCTTGAGGGGCGGGCTGACATGGCAGGCCCCGGGAATTGAGCCCCCAGCCCCTGTGCCTGCTTGCAGGAGCTTTAATCTGCTGAGCTATTTGGCCGGCCCATAAATAATAATAATAATCATCATAATAATAATTATGATTATTATGATTATTATTATGATTATTATTATTATTTTGGTCTTTGTGAGACAACCTCACTGTGTAGTTCAGGCTGGCCTTGTGCTCACTGTGTAGCTCAGGCCGGCCTTGAAATTGCGATGGTTCTCCTACCTCAGCCTCCTGAGGCATGCGTCACCATGCCTGGCTGTTTCAAATCATTTTAAAAAGTGATAAATAAAGAAAGAATTAAGCACACATTCGATTTTTCTTGCCTTCACATTGTTTTCTGTGCATTCCTGGAGATCAAATCTAGGGTTTCATGCATGCCTGTTCTGCTTTCTTATATAAAGTATACATATAATAAGCACTAAAGGTGATGAGAGGGAGTTTATCTTTATAGATACATTGGCTAATAAACTAAAAATGACAGAATTAGAATACTAAGGGGGCTGGCAGGATAGCTGAGTTGTTTAAAGCACCTGCTTGGTCAAACTCAGTCAGGTGCAGGGGACTGTGTTTCGATCCCCAGCACCATATGCCATACCAGACCTGCTCTTAAGGAGGGCATAGGCAGCCAAAAAAAAAAAAAAAGCTAGAATATACTATTTGTCAAATCATAATGATTTAATACATCTAGATAATAACTCTCAGTGACTGTTAATATTACATGACCAGACATTATGTGCCTCTCATGTACTCTTGCCAAAATATTAAACATTAAAACAAAAACATCCATGTGATCAAATAGCAATACTCTCTGTAAAGTGAAAGAGCATGGCAACACATAAGAATATAAGAACAAAATTCCAGCTCTCGATAGAGCTATATGACATGATCAAATTTATTCTATAAAGGCATTGTAAAGAAAAACGAATAAGAGAGCTTTTAGATTAATAGGGATTTATCAAATAATCATAATCTATCAAATGTATTTGGATCATATTTTAAACAATGTAAAAAAAAGGAGGCTGATGAGATACTTGGTGATATTAAGGACTTACTAATTTTGTAAATCTGGGGAGGCATTATGGCTGTTTTTTTGCCACATTCATATATTTTAAAGGTTGATACCAAAATGAAGTCTCTTTACTACCTTTAGTGGGCGGTGGGCAATTGATAAGGAATTAAATAAAGCGAATCTGTATACGAGTTGATAATTGTGGTGCTGGCCAGTACATAGGTACTCACTAAAATCCTGTAATCTGAAGTATAACAGGGACCTGGTAGCACTCCAATTAAAGAGATGCTTTAGAATTAGAATAATCCAAGGCTCAACAATGAGAGCTGCTTCTTCGAATAATTCAACAGCTCCAATTGTAGGAAGAAACACCATCCAGTGAAAATGGAAAAGGAAGCGGATGCCAAGTTAAAAATACACAGAGAATTTACCTCAGTCAGCATGGCTGCACGTACTGAATTCTTACCTTTGGCAGGGTCTATGCTAAAAGCTTTTTTCAGATGATCTGATTTGATTCTTAAAATGTTAGTACCCATGAAAGGGGGATGCTCATTGTGTGCACTTGTTATGTAAGGAAGCAAAGTCTTAAAGATGTGTAGTACCTTGGCAATGATGATGTATAGAGTAAGTGACAGAGTCAATGTTCAGACCTATGTTTCCTAACTTTAAAGTATGTGCAGCTAAATGTTGCTCTACACAGGTCTTCTGTTTCTCTTTATTTCAGCCCTACCTTACCTACCCTATCCCACTGAACTTAAGTTTTGTTTTGCTTTCTTTTTTTTTTTTTTTTTTTGAGGGGGAGGGGTTCAGTTTCCAGAAAACAGGAAGGGAATAATAAGGCATGCATAGTATCTCAGTCTCCAAATGGAGTTTCCCAGTGTTATAGTTTTGCTGTAGCTGAGGGGTAAGAGACAGAGGAGATAATAAAACTGTACCTGTTGCTTGTCCTAGACAGCACCACGCCTCCTTTAGCATGGGCATCATGAAGTACCCCCCCCTCACTGTGTTACTTGGTCCCTGAGTTTAAAACTTTCCATTTCCAGTGCATTTCCCATTTGTTGACTTCCGTTTTCATTTTTTTCATTAGTAGAAATGGAAATCATTTATTTTAGGACCAGGTAATTTAGGGTAAATATTATTAGCACTGTTATCTAAGGGGCTCAAATAATTTACATGAAAGCTCTCAAATCAAATCATTTCTAATATAAAAATTCTGAAGGTTAAATCTAGGATTTTTGCCTCCTAATCCAAGCCACTGACATGTGCATGCTACAAAAGCAACATGTCCAGTAGCCTCCTCGCCCCCTTTACCTGTCCTGTGCTAAATATTCAGAACTGATTTCACAAACTCACTCACAAGCCAGTCCACTTCCTCTTTCTTCCAGCCCAATGACTGGCATAACTATGTAAGTGGATAGGCCTCGATGCCACCTTCAAGTTTTCTCTCTACTCCCATAATACTTTTGCCCTATTTCCACCCTATGGCAATGTTATTGCTATATTTTATGCCCCATCCGTAAATCATGTAATTTTCTTTCTATAATGCTTTTTTCATTCCCCTCTTTCTCTTCTGAACTACTGGGATGGTCTCCTCACTTATTCCCATTTTCTCTTTTTGTCTACTTTTATACCATTTTCACACTGAAGCCATTGTCATAGTTTTATAAGAGAAAGTCATGCTATAAATGTCATGTCTTCCTTTTGTTGGAAGTGCTTCAATACCTTTCATAGTCCTTAGATAGATATCAAAGACTTGAACATGACAGACAAGGCCCCCATATCTTCAGCCTCATCCACTTATCTCTGCACCATGAGCCCACCGGCGTTTTCTCATTTCCTTTGACTTCCCGAAGCTCTTCATAGAGCTGTTTCCTTTATCTGGACTACTTACAAGATCTGACCCTTCCTAAATTAACTATTCATTCTTCAGGCATCAGTTCCTGTGTTTCTCTTTCAAGGACAGTTTTGGGCCGGGGAGATAGCTCAGTAGAATAAGTGCTTGCCTGGCAAGCGCAAAGGCCTGAGTTCAATCCCTGGTTCCACCAAAAAAAAAAAAAAAAAAAAAAAAAAAGGACAGTTTTCCTGAACACTATTAAATGCTCTTTCACAGAACTGTCATAGTTCTTGTTACTAACACTTGGAATTTTATACACACTTGCCTGGTTTCTATGTCTGTTCCAAAGTGACACCATATCGAGCACACAGTTGGTGCAGAACACATATTTCTTGGGTGGATGAGAGCAGAGATAAGCTACGAGCTTCCCTCCCTCCACCAGCGTGCTCACCAGGTGCCGGGATGAGAAGGTTATAGGTTCTAGTACGAATGCCATCTGGGTACAGAGTAAAGCTACACTTGTACTTTCCACTGAGTGATGAGGAGATATTCCTTAGGTGCAGAGTCCACTTTGTCACACCTCTAGGAGTTTGTAGGAAAGTCACCAAGGACTCACAGGAACTCGCATTGGTACAGTGAAAGCCATGCTGGGGGTGATAAATGGCAATTGGGTCCAGCTTGTGAGTGACTTTGGACCACTGCGCCTGCACCAGGTAGCTTCTCTTCTGTAGCTGGCATGTCAGGTTGATGTCAGAGCCAGGCAGGGCATACATGTTTTCTCTTCCACTGGATATGTCTTCCTGTATTCCTAAAAAGGGAACATGTGAGCCATTAGTTCTTGTAATTCACCTGGAGTGACTCTTAACCTTGGTCACTGCAGTGAGATGAGAGAACTATTAAGGACCTTCTCCCAATAAAACCCAATACAAAGGAGAAGGCATTTACTGAGGAAAAATACAGGAAACTATTGATATATGCACATTTCTCTTTGTCTCTTGGTCTTTCCAAAAAAATAATTTAGGATTTCTGACTACCTGTCAAAAAATTTAAACTTATTTGAAAACTGAAGAACATGAGGTTATAGTCTTATATTTAATATAATTGACCTAGTCTGGGTTATAAACCAATAGCTTTATCTAACACATAGGTGATATAACTAATGTGTGCATAGTGATTCAAAATACATTTTTTAAGAAGCTTAGATCTACATTCTATTCTAACCCCCCTATATCTCCTTGATAAACAGTGATATTGTTGAGCATCTTTGTCAGAGAGGAAACTAAAGCCCAAAGGGATAAAGTGTGTTTTGTCTCATCTCCAGGACAAGAACACACATTTGGTTGCCAAGGTCTATTTTCTTTCTTTCTTTCTTCTTTCTTTCTTTCTTTCTTTCTTTCTTTCTTTCTTTCTTTCTTTCTTTCTTTCTTTCTTTCTTTCTTTCTTTCCTCTTTCTTTCTTTCTTTCTTTCTTTCTTTCTTTCTTTCTTTCTTTCTTTCTTTCTTTCTTTCTTCTTTCTTTCTCTTTTCTATTTTCTTTCTACAATCTTCATCCTCCCCAAAGTGCTAACATTTTGTTTTTTTCCCAAATTTTGTCTTTTGAAGTAGGGTAAGAAAACAGACATTCCCTACAGGAGGATGGAAAGACTTTCACCTTTCTTGTGGTGTAGACTCTGGAGGGGAGAAGGACAGAGGACGCCTCCAGAAGAGCTTTCACATGGCATGCTCTCTAATCATCACCATGAACAACTGGGCATGGAAGACTTCCTCTCCCACTACCAACCTGACCAAATGGTCCAGAGCTCTTGAAAGATCTAAAACACTGATTCTTTGATATGTGTTTGGTAAGGTGGGCTTCAATTTAGAATTGTTTTGGAATACCGTTATAGAAATTATATATTATAGTAATGAGTTCTATAGAAATTCACAGTAGAAAAAATAAAGATGACAAACAACTGAAAAGAAGAAAGGCCTTTGAAGGTATTTGACAAGTGGGATCTGTTTTGTGGATGAGAAGAATTTTGGCAGACAGCAGTTGGTACTGTTAAATGTAACGTTCTATGAGCCACTCTTTAATAATACACCTATAGCGTTATATTCCAGTCTCCTTTGAGTTAGAAATTCTTGAAATCTTCATATACTCACCGAAAAGGCACAGTTAATCCCCAAGACACTGAGGCTTACTATAATACTTCATACTATAGCAGGCACAACTAATCTCTCCATTTTTCAGTGGGTTCATTAGATTTTGATTTCCGCTGTCAGACAAAGATTCCCTCTTGTCTCCCCAAGCCACTCCTACATGTGGCTGAGTGAAATTCAGCAAACATCCATTTTGAAGAGAAACATTTGCTGTGACCAAAAGGAAAAGCATGCTTGAGAGAAGGAGAAAAGCTGAGCAAGGAATTCTGAGCATGGACAATGGCTTTGTGTTTCTTTTTAGTTTTTTGGAGTTATTTTGACCACCATTTGGAGAGCATTTCATGTTGTTCCCAAGAAACACAATTTGCTAAGTAGCCCAAATGTCCATGTAAGAGGGAAACAGGTGAAAATACACAAGTCACACATTCTGTTCTTTTTTTTAAATGTTCATTAGTAATCTTTTCTAGACTCTAACATCTCTTTGATATTGAGTCTTTAAATACCTAACTGAAAACCTTCGTAACTCTTGGCTCTTTTGTAATCAAATTCAGCAAAAATCAGGAGGCTTGTTAAATGAACAGCAGCCCAGACAGCAAGCAATCCAACAAGAAAGGACAACTGGAAGTCTTACCCCTGACAAGCTGTATCTGGATGATGTAGACAGCACAAAGTGTCCATTTCTTCTCCATCATTGCCCGAAGAGCTGACACTAGCATTTCCGTAAAGATCACAAAAGTCAATAGACGGCTGGTTATGACCAAGGAAGCTCCGCCCACACGACGTGAGCTTAAAACCCCAACTCTACCACAGGCCTGGGTCTCTGTGCTGTGTGGTGAGTTTCCAGGAAATGGAACACAGGCAGGAAGGCAGTGTGGTTCAGGGCTAAGTGAAACATTCAATAGAACAATGCTGAAACAGTTCTCTGAAATCTTGTGTGTTACCTTCTTCAGAAAACTTTTCTGAATCCACAGATTCTCTCTTTCAGGAACCCTCTGACAATCAAGCAAGCTGTATCTAAAATCCAAACAAAGGAAAGCATGCAGAGAGGTTACCAATGTACCTTTTACACTTTTTTTTCCCTCCAAAAGCACTAAGTTATTTAAGAAATATGAATGTAATGTCTTTCCTAATAGTTTCCTGTTCAAGCTTAAGAAATACTTTATTTTCCAGATTTCTGCAGTGGGAAAGAACAAAGAAAGAACACATTAAATTTTGATAAAAATCTGAAAATGAACAGGGATAGTAATTCAGTTGTATGAATTTTACTGTCTCTCCTCTTGCAGAGAAGTCCATATTTTCTGGGACAGATGAAATAAGGACTCCTTGTCACATGCCTGGGGTAAGATGGAGGCCCAACAAGAAAGTCTCTCACTTAGATGGTGGGGGCCTTTGTGCTGATGAACCCAAAGTCAGAGAGTCTCCCACTTCCCCCAGCTACCAAGCCAATTCTACCACCCAGCTGCTTCCCTTTAGAGGACCATGATTGGGGGCTGGAAAGATAGCTTGGTGGCAGAAGTACCTGCCTGGGAATGGCAAGGTCCTGCATTCAGTCCCTGGTATACCCCCCAAACAAAACAAAACAAAAACATTGACTGATTTAGAGGACCATTATAGAGTTTCACAGACAAGACCCCTAGTAAAAATGTCTGATTATTCACGAAAGTACAGGATGAAAATTCTTTCCCTTGTCTTTCCCATCTTGGGATAAAATAGGCTATCTTCATGCTTCAACTTAGAAAAATGCACATTAGGCCTAAGGTCTACAGTAAAGGTTTAATAAAAAGGAATAACAGTAAATACATAATTATGAGGACTATTGATGAGCTATGCTGTGACACCAATCTCTCTACAGGAATATAAGAACTACCTAGCAAGACCAGAAACTCATGAGAAAGTTGAATTATTTATGATGTGACAATTATGAGGTTAGTGGATATAATTGTGTCAGCTTGTTATTATGTATGTACTGATCTCTCCATGCAAAGATTTAGGGGGCTTATGGATGATGCTAAGACAAAAGGAATCATTCTTTACATTTAGTGATTAGAATTAAGCCAGAAGAGAGATTTGTGTGGGAGTAGTCAAGGGCTACCATCTCTCTGGATGTCCACACAGCCACCTATGCCACTGTTGCCATGACTTGTTAGGACAATTATCATCCTTAATGCCACTCTGTTCATGATGTTTGTTGCCTACAAGAGCCAGAAGGTAGCTACCTGTTTTCTAGTCCAGGCCTTTCCAAACCTTATATTTACCACTTGCCTTCCTATAAATTTTTTAAAAATGTATTTAGTACAGGGTTGACAGGGTCTCCCTATACAGATCAGGATCATAGTGATTCTCTTGTTTTCAGCCTCCCAAACTCTGGGATTATAGGCACGCAGCACCATGCCCAGTCTCAGTGGCTGTCTCAGCATGCTCCAGGGCCAGTACTATATGTGGGATTGAACCTAGGTCCCTGCACCTGCCTAAGCAGGTGCTTTAGTCCACTGAGCTATCTGGCTGACCTTCCTTCCTCTAAATTTTACTAGGGATGCTTGGTTGGGTGGTGCTGTGAGTGACTAATTTCTGGGCAGGGTTTGCAAGCTCAGTCCTTGCATGGTGTCCCTACTCCAGAGGCTCTCATCACTTTCTTTTCCCTCTGGAAATCGCGGCAAGTCAAAGCGCTGAAGCATTACGGCAAGGGCAGGAGATGTCCTCTGCAGCCCCTGGTCTGTATGGAGGCACTTACAACGGATTAGGGTACTTTGCAACCCTGGAGAAGGGCCTCTTGTGCCTTGCATCCATTTGTCACTGTAAGAAGAATTTACCTAACTAGAAAATCAACCAAAATCGAAGCTCCCTGAATTCTTTTAGAACCCTGCCCTTGGAGTATTTGCATGTCTCCTTTCTCCTACTGCATAAGAGGGAAGCAGTGCTTCAAAAGCCTCATAGAAGAAAGGCTGTCATTTATTTTCATGACCTACAGACACACTGATAGTAGAATCCTTGAGTCTCTCTGGGTTTGGATTGTTGCAAGTGTTCAGTGGCTGCTGGGCAAATCTGCCCTCTCTAGTTGTTTTTCAGGTTCCTGGGTTTATGTCTAAAAACTTCCGGGGCCTCAAGACTTTCGATTTGACTAATTTTCCTTAGGATACACCTAGGCCTGCCAGATGCCCTCTGAATGTTCACTGGATGCCTCGGGAATCCTCAGGCTGCGAGGCCAGGCCACCGCCCGTCCTCCGTGGCCGCGTGTGTGCAGCAGGTGGCAGCAGCAGCCTGCAGTCAGCCGCGCTCTCCCCGTTCCCGGCACTCCCTCCGCTTCTCCGCCCCGAGAAAATGTTCTAAAGCCCCTTTCAGTGTGGGGATAAGCATTCTCTATACTTAAAAATAACTCTTCTATGGAAGTCATGTCAATCTTTCCTATTATCCTCCCCGCTCAGCAAATCCCAGTTGCACGGCGTTTCTTCTGTCTTATATTATACTCTGCTGCATATAAAAAGAAAACAGAAGCAGTCAGTTTCACACATGAAAAGAAATCTTGAACTTCTTGAACTTCAGAGGCAAATTCAATTATTTACAAAGGGAAGCAGGAAGACGCGTTATTTCTGCCAGAGGCAAGCCATGATTGCCTTACAAGTTTTGGACAAACTTTTTAAATGCTCCATCTAAACACATTCAATGAGAAAAGGACATTTTCAGCAATAGGAAGACTGAAAAATAGGTAAACTTGTTTTTGTTGTTTCTGTTATAGTCAATGCAAAGATTTGCTTTCTATTTTATTCTTTAACTGCAACCATAAAGAACACCAAATATATAGTATTATATTTTTTTTGTGTAGGTTTTCTAAAATTCATAAAAACATGACGCTTAAGGGTTCAGTTAATTATTTATTGAGTGTCAACTTTGGAGGTGTTATTGAAGAGACGTAGCTCTCAGTGATGCTAAAATACTAAGGGTAAAGCACAGTCCTTATTCTGAATACTTGTACCATTTAGCCTGGGAAAGAGCATTCGTGTGCACCAGAAAGTTGAGTGGGGTAAAGCCTACCCCAGCGAGTGGGCAGCATGAGACTTTAGAAAAGGCAGACAGATGTCTTTGACATGGAGGGGGCAGGAACACTTGAAGTGTGGAGTCTGAATTTGGTTTTATATCATAGAAGTCAGCCTGATGAAACCACAAGGTAGGTGGGAGTATTTGTTCAGGGCCAACTTAGCATTCATGCTGTTCTATTCTAGTGGACCAGAGGATGTGTAGAGAAAGAAAACTGCCAACAAAACGACTTTAGATTACGGGCAGCTTTAAATTTTAGACTGAGTAGAGGTTTATTTCTTTATGGTAGAGAGAGTTACTCTCGATATTTTAGCACTGAGTAGCATGACATTAATTTTGCATAAAGAAATTGCTTTAAAGGATGAATTGAGTGAGAATGTGTAAGTGGAATAAAAGAAAGGAAAAGGGGGAAGTGGAAGACCTGTCAAGAGTTTTATGCTTTCCAAAGGAATATTGTGGGAGGGTCCTGCTTCAAGGTTGTATATGGTGAGATTTTTGGACTTATGTGCAAACATGAGAAGTATATAATTCTTTATCCTATTTTTAAAATATAATCTAATTTTTAAATGTTTTTTTATCATATTATGTAGGGACTTAAAGTTCAACATATCAATACTTGATAAAAAATATCGGTTCCTTTTTATGCCTAAGACGTTTGAAATGCAGTGAGATAGTGAGGTTAAGCTTAATAGCTTAAATCGTTTGATAATAACAATAAGCTTGTCTTCTGGATGGTTAACAACCTAAGTTTGCAGACCAAAATTAGAGAAAAAGGAGGGCTACAAGGAAAGCCAACATTTTGGCCCTAGCTTTCAAAGGTCAATTAAGACTCAGGACATATGAGAACTTGTACTGTAACGTCATGTACCTCGGTAGTGTCCCAAATTTTCTGATCAAGAAGATAATGGGGCCAAAGAAGAAAGTGATTGATGATGTAGAGTGTGCCTAAGGAGAGTCACATGGAGAGAAAACACTCTCTCAGGCTTTCACAGAGAGCACATTGGCCAAGCAATGGCCGTGCCTCATCCACATGGCTGACACTGACAAAGGTTCTACAATCTGAGGTACAGGATCTCAGGATAAATCCTGAGGGGATTTCACTGACCTTCTCAGACCAAAAAGCTACAACTCTTGTTGCACAGGTACTGCTTTACCTTGGTCTTAACCATCCACTAGAAAAGTATGAAGACGAAATATAGGAAGTAAAGCCATGCTGTTATGTTGAGCTATGGGGGACTCAGGTCAATAATTTCTGACATTGCCAGTTGAACAGAAGACCCAATGCTATTATGGGCTACTGGACTCTTTTAGAATATTTTGCTGAGTTTACACACCTATAATATTCAATAACGGAACTTAGAAAAAATGGGGTATACCGATGAATGTCCATTTTATATCTGTGTATTCAAAGTGGTTGGGATAGATATATAGTTGCATTCTCTTAATGAATAGAATGGTTTGTTCTAATGGTGTTTGTAAATAGGATCTCAAGTCCTCATCTTGTACAGCAATTAACCACTAAGAAGAATATATGCAGTGTGTTATTTGTTGAATCTGTACTTCCTATTTGATTTGAAACTGTCTCATTGCTATCTGTTTATCAATAAAATTTTGAAAAAAGAAAAGAATTTTATGCTTTCCAATCTGTTTAATTTTATTTTAATCTTTTATTTATTTATTTGGTACATGGTCTTACCACAGAGCTTGGAGGACTCATATTGATCTTCCTCTCTCAGTCTCCTCGTTTCTGGGATTATAGGTATGTGCCACCCCGTTCAGTTTCAGTGACCACCTGAGCACACCCAGGGTTCCAGGGCCAGCATAACATGTGGTACCGGAGATCGAACCCCAGTCCTTGCTCTTTCTAGGCAGGTGCTTAGACCACCAAACTATCTCTCCAGCCCTTCTATATGTTTAGAAAGAGGCCTGCTGTGGCAGTGGTGACACGCAGGTATGGCCGGAGCACAGACATTACCAAGAAAGAGGAGGGAACCCAGGCAGAGTGTCCACTCGGACATGGAGTCGGAATCCATCCTGAACTTTACTACTTAGAGTTAGAAGAATGGAAACACTACCCAAGTGGACTCCTGCTGCAAGAGTGATACTTATCAGGGAGCAATTGTCAAAGGGTCAGTTGACCCTGGACAAAAGTGAATTCTACAAATTATCACGTAATGAAAAAGAAAGTTTTGTGAAAATTTCAGCATGGCATTCTGTTCTACCACTACTATTTCTGCCATACTTAATTCCATCCATTAAGACTAATTTTATTTTTGTTTCCTTGTTTTTGCTTGTTTGTTTTGTGAGGCAGAATCTCACTATGCAGATCATGATGACCTTGAACTCATTATTCCACCCACGGTGACCTAGAAGCCGCAGCAATCCTTCTGTCTCAGCCTCTCTAATTGCTGTGATTAAAGGCATATAGTGGGGGCTGGGGAGATAGCTCAGTAGAATAAGCGCTTGCCTGGCAAACGCAGCATCCTGAGTTCAATCCCCGGTACCTAAAAAAATAAATAAATAAAAAATAAAGGCATATAGTCCTGTACCTAACTTAAGGTACACCTAAGATATCATTAATATTTCCAAGATTAAATTAAAGCAAATGTAATTTTTACAAGAATTAAAATGCATTTAAATGTCTCCAGATTCAATGGAAAAATGCATTTAGTTACAGCATCAATACCTGATAATTGAAGAAAGTAATTTAAAGACATAATGAAGAAAATAAAAATCAGAATTCTAACTATCTATCTATCTAAAAAACCAAAATTTGCATGTTGTATATTTTTATAGACTTTTGCACAAACATGTATATATGAACAAAATCAATTTTTACTACATGGACTCTAGCTTGAGCTTTTGTCCTTCATAAATGATAAGAAAGAGAGAGACAGAGAGTGAGAGGGATATAGAAGATGGGGGAGAGAGAGACAGAGAGACAGAGAGACAGAGGCAGAGAGATGGAGAGAGAAAGAGAGAGAGGGAGAGAGAGAGAGAGAGAGAGAGAGAGAGAGAGAGAGAGAGAGAGAGAAGAGAGAGAGAGAAATGGAGAGATTCAGTGAAATCCCTGAGAATCTAAAGTTGATATAATACTAACTTAATAATTTTTACTTTTCCAGAAGTACACCTAAGATATCATTAGTATTTCCAAGATTAAATTAAAACAAATGTAATTTTTACAAGAATTAAAATGCATTTAAATGTCTCCAGATTCAATGGAAAAAGAACATTTTGAAAAATGGAGAGGCACTGTAGTTGACTTTAGAGCCTAAAAATAGATGATACAGAGCAAAACCACCAATTCTTCCAGAAAGGAAGACTAAATGTAAAGATCTGACCCTTCTGTGAGAGTCAAAAACAGAGGTCTGAGCATGCTTGTGGGCAGAGGATGTTCATTTCCTGTGAAGACCTGTGGAATGTTGTAGCTAGCGAAACTGCACCTGTCGTCTACAGTAGACGAATCCTTCATTTACAGATGAAGAAATTGAGGCCCTGACAGGTAAAGGTGTTTTACCTGAGATCAAAAGGCTCATTATGAAGGATCTCGTACTACTTATTATTCTGTGATTTTGTAAGATTAAGCAAATTGTTGCATTGTATAACAGAGTCAACAATTGAACCAACCACTCTCCAGCTTAAAATGCAAATTGCCCCTAATATCTTGACAAGTAAGAAACAATGCAGAAAGCATACAAAATTTTATTGCAAGGAAATTTCTCTCAACTAACCTGCCTCTATGTATCAAAGAGGAAGCAATAGTGACATTTATCTTGTGTCTCCAAATAGACATATATACAAATAAAAATGTCATATATATATATATATATATATATATATATATATATAATGTTTTTGTTTGTGTATTTGTTCTCTTACTTGCTTTCATATTTAATTGCCTGGAGCAATTCTGACCAACTCTAGGTGAAACCAGGCATGATATTTTTAAATTGAAAGCATTGCATTCACCTCATCCCATGTTATATAACACAGCATCTACTCTACTTTATTATGTATTGTTTCCTTTGGTTTTGTTCAGAAAAGGCACTACAGGTTTCCCATTTGCATCTCCAAACAATTCCTTTCTCTTTTTTGCTGCTCCTCCATTCCCAACACAAAACTGGTGCCTTAATGGAGAAGTGGTTCTAATTAGCTAGCGCCTGGCTGAGAAGCTGGCAACTTTGCGGGAGGCAGTCGCTATTAGAA
The DNA here is from genome assembly GCF_000260255.1 of Octodon degus. Taxonomy (NCBI): domain Eukaryota; kingdom Metazoa; phylum Chordata; class Mammalia; order Rodentia; family Octodontidae; genus Octodon; species Octodon degus. Next base: position 1,726,290 of record NW_004524583.1, read on the forward strand.
GCAAAAGAACAATGGAAAACAGGTATGGAGGGTGCATGGAGAGCCCTCTCACGCAAGCTGAAGATCCCGAGGCTTTTATTTTCTAAGATGCAATCATATCTTGCTGCTTTTGAGGCAGCTAGAATCTTCTACTTGGCATCAGGAGTGCCTGTGTCAATTTCACAGCTTAACCATGATCGAGAGCCAGGGAATCTCAGGAGAATCAACTGCCTTATTTTATAAATGAGGAATCTGTTGCTAAGTGAAGGGAAAGAATCTTAAAGTCACAATTATTTATACCAAAACAATTGAACTGAAGTGTTTGGCTTTACCTTGTACTCTTTTTTTCTTTCTCACTAGGGAGAAACAAAGATTAATCCTTTTAGAGGGGTTACTGTTCACATGGTTGTAAGTGAGGACATCAAAATCAGTTTGAAATATGGCATGGAGACGTAACTAGGCTCACTCCCTGCAAAGCTGTTCACTGGCGTGCATAACTCAAATGTGTGACTTGGTGAAATAGCTTGTCAGAGAACATGCATCAGAAACTCTGATAGCAGCTGTTGCTGTCCTTGGATCTTTGTAGACTCCTGGTGAGGCTGGTGGAGGTCCCAAGCCTGACAGAGCCACCAGGATGGAACTGGCCATACCCAGTGATGCCTGGGAAGAACCTGATGTTGATGGGAACCATTTTCAGCATTCTTCTGGTGACTGTCATCCTCATGGCAGTTTGTGTCTACAAGCCCATTTGGCATCGGTGACAGGCAAGCAAATTCTGCCAAAAGTTTTTGGGAACAGAATAAGTTGTAGTGCACATGGGCCAATGAGGGAGTTGGAATCAGAAACTTCCTACTCAGAAATGACCGTTGGTCTGACAGTTGATAAATGCTTAGTGACTTAGAAGAAACGTCTACTAGCAATATTTTCCTGACATCATAAGGTGAGTAACTGGCTGCTTATCAGTGTTCCTTTTTGTATGACCAGACTTATTTTTATTTTTTAATTTTTTTAAAGAGAAACATTTATATTTTTATAAATTGAAGCCAAATTACCAAATCACAGTTAAATCCAAGCTTTTGTTTTTAAACAACAAAATCAGTTCAGGGCTCTGTCTGAACAAATCTGTCTTTCCCATGACATTCTCCTATGAATCCTTGAAATAGCCAAATTAAGATACTGAAAAGAGATAGTTTTTCATGTTTGTTTCTTATAAGTCCCAAGCATCCAATATCTAATTTTTTCACTTCTGGGTAAGAGAAAAAGCATTTTGATCCATCAGTTCACCCACTCGCTCCTGAAGGACATTAACCAACTCTGCTATTATGAAGACGTGAGCACCATCAGTATCTTGAATGATTATTTTTTTCCCTAGGGCACTAGATTCCCCAAGTACAGCAGAAACTGTTTCACAGCAGGGGCACACTCTATAAGCACTCCTTTTAAAACACCGGACATCTTTTCCTCGTCAGAAGGTGCGGATGTTTTCAGAATACTCCACCCATGTACACTAAGCGGCTTCCCATCGTGGACAGTGTGCCTGTGCCTCACTCGCCACATCAAGTGAGCTCCTGCGGGGAGAGCCCTCCAATTATCTTTAATAACCAAATTGTCCTTAAACATTATAAAAGCATTAATGATGGAAATAATGGAAGTAGGCATTGCCATCAAGTACTGCTAAGATCACAAAAACTGATGAACAGACATCATTATCTCCTGACGGAAGCATGTATCACCTCCTATGAGGTCTTCTCCCCAAACACTTAAAAAATTCAATCTAAATAAAATCCAACTTCTAGACCTAGATAGTAGCTTACCAGTGATAAAGGAAAGAAAGAAATGTGTTGGGGCTGGAGAGCTAGCTCAGCAGTCTAAGCACCTACATGGCAAGTGCAAGGCCCCAAGTTCAATCCCAGGTACTGCATGCCGTGCGGGCTCCATCACCCCTGGCACCTTGTACTGGCTCTGGAACTAGGCATGGTGATGCACATCTATAATCCCAGCACTTTGGAGGTTGAGATAGGAGGATTGCTATGAGTTTGAGACCAGCCTGGGGGTTATAAAAGTGAGCACAAATGGCTAGACTTTTTAAAAGAAAGGCCTGAAACTCCAAGTGTAGTATAAAGATGGAATGTTCATGAGAAACAACATTCTAAACCTGTGACTGGAAGAATCACCCTGGAAAGGTCTAATCATTAACGCTTGAAGTAGAAAGATGGTTTAAGGTCTGCTTGAACTACATAGTGGAACCCTATCTCAAAATATGTAAAAACAAAAAAGAAAGGAAGAGAAAGAGGTAGGCTTAACATGTAGATATTCTCTGTTCAGAACCATTCCATCATAGTGGATTAAGAAGGACATGTTTTATTACACAGAATTGATCTGAAGCAATGGTGGTAAACATAACATATGTGGTGAGCTGTTTGTATCATTGAAAGCTCTAAAAGTTTGCCATCACTGACCTTGAATGTCCTTGTTGCGAAACAATGTCCACTGTGTGGAATCTAGGCCACCATTCTTCTCCTGCATCTGGCTCTATACTCATATGCCCCCACTGACATCAGTGTTATATGAGGTAGGCAGGCCTGTTACCATGTGCAGCCTTGGCCCAGAAGCCTCCAGGGTTGCGATGGAAATGTTTCTGGTTGGCCCATCAGGATGAGGACTCTGTCTTGATCATGCATTGGTCTGCCTTGTACTGTATTCAAGTCTATGCAGACCCTGGCTTAAAACTTATATTAGCTTTTCAGATTGGGACTCTTAAGAAACAGTGGGATCCCCTTTTCAGCCTTGAATGTGAAGGGCTCACCTAAGAAGTGCTGTGTGGGCCAGTCTTTTTACACAAATTTAATTTCAACTCTGAAAATGCTGCTGTTAGTTTGCACTGTTGGTGAACTAGATTGTTTTTTCTCTTGTTAAAATGATAACTGTCATATTTAAGAAGTTGTTAGTAATTACTTTCAAGGTGCCAGATTTTTGTTATGAAATTGAAATGCTTCTTATGCTCTAAAGTACAGTATTTTTTTCTTTTTTAACAACCTGCACCCAATGTGAAATAAATGATGAGGTCTACTGTAACTATATGACCCAAGGAATTTGTTGGTAAGCTTGTAATGTTGAGCCATTAAAACTTTCATTGTCTGTGCATTTAATTAAAAGCAAAATTCTATATAGAAAAAAGCCCTCTGATAGTGACATGTAAAATGCACAATCCTCAAAAGTCATCTCTGTTGAGTTCCAAGATGTATTCTGTCTGCACATACCTCTAAAGCATGCCCTGGCTTGCCACAACTTATGAGTTGCCCCGCTGGACCCTGGCTACCTCTCCTGCCTCCAGGGCTCTTGACTTCTCTCCTTTCTGGCCCTCCTGCTGTCCTTGTTCATCCAACCCCATGGCCTTTGCATTTGCTCTGCTCTTTCATGGGTTGTTGCATAACCGGATTCTCTCATTTGGGAGCTGTTCAAGTATCTCCACTTCTCCTGGTCCCTTTAACCATCTAAAAAGAGCCCCAGCCTGAGCTTCTTCAATGGAGAAATCATTCTCATAGTATTTTTCACCAAGAGAAGATAAGTTATTTTTCTGTGAATATACTATCACTTCCCATTAGGACATAAGCTCATAAAGAACCAAAGTTTGTCTGATCCAACTCTATTGTCTTTAATACCTATCCTTAATAGTCGGTTCGCCTCTCAACTCATGATTAAAGATAGGGGAAAAAAAGGTGCTTGTACTATCCTACCCAGTCACTCAACACTTCATATCTGACACCAGCTATCTAGTGGCACTTTTCACACATAAAGCACTTTCTCAGTTCTCTAGTAGATACCAACTTGAAATCCTATAATTTACTGCAGTTCTGACATTCTTCACCTGGAGAGAGCATCAACTCTCGCAGGTTAAGGACTTAGTCCTGCAAAACTGATACCCACCAACTTCTCTTCAGGTGTTGATGAGTAGGCTTGCTTCTAGCACAGCCATTCATTGTTGTGATGTGTAAGTTCCAGGCTGTGATTCATGCTCCAGACCAACTGGACATAAACAGGAGTTCCCAAGTACCCTCTTCATGTTAGGGTGGCTCACAGAACACAAAGAAATATTTAAGCTAACACCTTTGTTATAAGGACACTACAAAAAATACAGGTGAATAGCCAGATAGAAGAGAAGAATAGCACATAACATCAAATGAGGAGGTCAGAGTTTCCATTTCTTCTCAGGCACATCAACCTCCAGCTACCTTCAGGTAGGCAGTTTGGAGTTGACTGAATAGTCTGTTTGGTTTTTTATGAAGACTTCATTATGTATGCACTATTAATTAAGTTATTGAACATGGAGATCACCTCAATCATTGCTCCTCCCTCTATTGGGAATTTGGGAAACAAGGCTGAACTTTCCAACCCTCTGATCTCATGGTTGGTTCCCCTACCAATGGGACCCCATTCTTAGGCTTTGCAGCAGGTCCAGCCATCCGTTATCTCATTAGCATATATAACTACACTTGTCACAAGAGATTCCCTGGATTATTAGGAACTATCAGCAACCAAGGTCAGAGAACAAATTTATATCTCCATTATATCATGACACCCATTGCACCACCTTTGTACTCCAGCTTTTGTGGAGCACCAGGTTGTCCAGATGTAGAAATAAGGGCATTTCTCCTCAGTGTCCTGAGCACAAGTCACCTTCTGACGTGGGTATCTGAGCATGGGAGGCCTCATCCCCTCATGCAGGTGTGCACATATGCAAAACTGAAAGTGTAAGGGAATTAGCACCAAGTAGGACTGTCCTCCAGCCACAGGGAAGCAGCAGCTGGTAGACAAATCCTTTTTGTCAGGGGAAAGCTTCTAATGTGCCCGCTCTACAACTTCTAAGAAAATGTCCATGGGATCCAAGACATAGTGTAAGCTGCTTGATAATGCACTCTTGGATTGACTGGCTGTCCTTCCTTATTTCACTCTTTTGCATCCTTATCCTGATCAAGGGGATTATTTCCCAGGGTAATAATACAGTTGATGCACCTCAGGATTTAACAGAGTGGGGGAGCATATGGAGACTATCTTCCTACTTCTCTGTCTCCAGCCCCCAAAATGTATTAAGCACATGCTGGGCACTGAGGTAGAAGATCTTAGCTGGAGCAGATATGAGCAAACAAATAGGGAAAAGCTATCCCAGTCATGAGATCCAGCACCTGTGTGCAAAACACAAGATCCAGCGGTCCCTGAGCAATGTACACACAAGATACTAGAAAAGTGCTATTTTCAAGTCTTTGATTATATCTAGCAGAAAACCAAGTGAATCTGCAATGAATAACTTAAATCTAGTGCCAGCCAAGCAAATAATGATAAGGAAACCATTTTAAATGCCTCATCTTTATAATGAAGAAGCCAACCCAAAATTTCCAGATACAACAGACCTTTTCTTTTCTTTTTGTGACCATCATGAATCTGTGCAACAGCCAATGCACTCTCTGCAGAGTGTATTTCTTTTCTACCTTCAGCAAATATACATCTCCATTATCTCTTCTTGTGTATCTCTTTCAATTCTTTGTTTAGGACATGAAGCATCTGGACAATTTTCCCTGGACCCTGTTATAGTTTGTGTCTAGATATCTTTCCAAAGCTCCACACATTTAGATGAGGCTTGTTTGTTGGAAGAAAACTGAATCTAGAGTTTGTTACTAATTCATGGTTCAATGATATGCTCAAGGGTGCTGGGATTAAGCGTGGGTGATTGCTAGATTAGCCTACTGATTGGATTTCTGGTTAAGAAATGCAATCAGTCTGGAGAATATAAAAGGGGCAGGAAAAGGCTTGCCACTCCTGCTTTTACTGCTTTTGCTGTCTTTCACTGCCATGAACTGTTGCCCCTCTGCCATGTGCCACCCTTCCTTGGAACCAACCAATCATAGCTGAAACCTCTATAAACTGTATGCTAATTAAGCCTTTCCTCCCTTAACTTTGGGTGTCAGTGTTTTGTCTCAGGAACAAAGGAAAAGTGATTAAGACAGACCCATTAACTGATATCACTTTCTTGGTAAGCCCAGCTAGGAGGTAAGACCCATTGGCATAAAATTAATTTTTTACTTCTTTTACTTTGTTTTTATACTTTTCTGCTGGATGGTTAAGACCAAGATAAAGCAAGACCTATGCAACAAGAGTTGTAGCTTTTGGGGCTGATAAGGTCAGTGAAATCCCCTCAGGATTTATCCTGAGATCCTATACCTCAGGTATAGATCCTTTGTCAGTGTCAGTCATGTGGATGAGTCATGGCCATTGCTTGGCCAATGTGCTCCCTGTGAAATCCTAAGAGAATGTTTTCTCTCCATGTTACTCTCCTTAGGCACACTTTACATCATCAATCACATTGCTCTGTGGCTCCATAATCTCCTCAATCAGAAAATTTGGAACACTACTGAGTTATGTGACGTTACAGTACAGGTTCTCATATGTTCTGAGTCTTAATTGGCTTTGGAAGGCTAGGGCCAAGATGTTGGCTTTCCTTGCAGCCCTCCTTTTTCTCTAATTTTGGTCTGCAAACTTAGGTTGTTAACCCTCCAGAAGAGAAGTTTGTTATTACCATACAACCTAGGCTGTTAAGCTTAACTTCACTAGCTATGCTGTTATGTTGAGCTGTAGGGGACTCAGATCAACAATTTCTGACATTGCCAGTGAAGCGGAAGACTCAGTACTATTAGGGACTACTGGACTCTTTTAGAATATTTTGCTGAGTTAGCACACCTATAAGATTCAAATAACGGAACTAAACAAAAAAAGGGGATGCAGATGAATGTCCGTTTTGTATCTGTGTATTCAAAATGGTTAGAATAGATGTATAGTTACATTCTCTTAATGAATAGAGTGATTTGCTCTAATGGTGTTAGGATATCATGTCCGCATCTTGTACAGCAATTAACCACTAGGAAAAGGTATGCAATGTGTTAATTATTGAAACTGTCCTACCAATTTGGTTTGAAACTGTCTCATTGCTATTTGTTTCTCAATAAAATTATGGG